>NC_047666.1:35141387-35439639 GCF_011762505.2 Arvicanthis niloticus
AAGAGTCATAATTTCCCATCCCAGAACAAAGCACTGAAGTGCTGTTCTGCTCTGTCTCACTTAGAACAGAGTCAGGAAAGTCATGTTTATGGAAAGGAAACCTGTCTGAAGGTGCAGGAAGACTACTACACTGGGTGCAGCGTGGTAGCAAACACCTCTCAGGACGAAGCATCCTTTTCTCTTTTAGGCTGGGGGTTTTGAGGCCTGAGTGCAGCTATGGGGCCCTCTCAGCCATGCTTTAGTCAAAAAGGGTCAGTGTTCTGTGTCCAGCTGCAGAGAACCTGCAGAAGTCCACAGAGCTCAGCCCTGAGTGTGCACATATGTCCTGGTTGAGAGTCTGTGGCAAGTGCCTTTCTCCACCAGTCTCCCAACCCTTGACCTTCACGGGTATTGATCCTGAAAAGGCTCCCCAATAAACTTCACAGGCAGGCTGCCCTCTGTTTCAGACTCTACTGCCTAAGGAGCATGACTCAACCCAGGTTCAATTTCTTAGAAAAATGTAAAAAATGTATGTATGAGAATCTCAAAGTGAGATGTAATAATAAAAAATGAACTTTATAAATTTCCATGCATTACTAATTCTCATATTATGAGTTTCTACATCAAGAAGGGGGTATGGCTTGTCTCTCTATTTACATAGGTAATGCCCAATTAATTGAGCCAATTCTCAGTTAAAGGTATACTGGATGCTTGGGAAGATAGTGTCATTTTAAGGGCAAGTCTCCTCTTGGAAGATGTATCTCACTGGCATATAACTCCATAATAGGCTGTGGAAATAAGTCAGACTAAGGGTCTGGAATGACCTCTACCCCATACACAACTCTTACATTTACCTGCTATTTACCCTGTGACCAGTGCCCTCTGCATGTTGGCTCATGTAATGTATGCAGTGACTATTTAAGAGGATTAGTTTTTTTATTAGTCCCAGAAGATTAATTTTAAAAAGCATGAAACCAGAAGCAGACAATGACGGTTCAAGGCATTGAACATCCCTGGGCATCAGCTCCCTCAGCTGTAATGATGTGAGGGTGACTGAGAATGAGATGCAGAGAGACATAGGTCTTCAAGGTCAGCTGCTATGCAAATGTTAGGAAGGCATTAAGTGTAGGTTGGTATTAAGTATAGGTTATGTGTTTGAAGCCAGTGTGATTAAATAGGTAGGAGTGAGTGGGGAGTGTTTGAAAGACAGACTGGTGTTCAACAAACTAGCACTTTGGCAACTGTGAGGAGCACTAATGTGCAGGTGTAAGGCTTTATTTCCAATAATAAAGCAACACAGACAAGGGATTCTATACCCATAGTGTGAGGAAGAAAATGAGACATAGAATCAGAGAAATGACAGACTGGAAAAACATTTTAGGGATGGTGAGATGATGCAGTAGGCAAGTGCTTGCCTTGCAAGTGTGAGGGCCTGAGTTTGAATCTTCACAATGTCCTTACTGTCCATGTTAAGCAGGGCACAGTTAGTTGTGTGTATCTGTAATTCTAGAGATGGGAGGCAGAGACAGGAGTATCTCTGGAAGCTGGAAGTCAGCTAACACAGCACACACAGCAGAGAATAAGGCAGCCTACCTTAAACACGCTGCAAAGTGAGTGGTGATGTTTGAGTTTGCCCCCTGACCACATGGATGCTGCAGCAGGTGACTTGCACACAGACATACACACACAAATACATTCATGTATGTACAGATACATACATATGCAAGCACATACACATGTACATGCAAGCACACACAGACACAGATGTAGGCAAGCACATGTGTACATACACAAAACATATATATTATTATATATTATATAATTTACATATAATTGCATATATTAGGAAACATGCTCTCAGTTGACCTACTTTTCTTATTTAAAACAGTTTACTGACTAGTATGTTAGTATTCAAGGTCAAAGGTAACCATTGCCATATTTTAAGGGTTCAGCTGGTTCTTCTGCTCCCTGAAAGGATGCTTTCTCTCCACTCACCATCTTAGGGAAGATACTTGATCCCAGAAGCCTTCATCCTTAGCAGTTTACTTGAGAATAAGAAAGCAGCCACTGCAAAACTGAATGAAACATCTCAGCCACACACCATCACACCATGGCGATTGGTGGGACTCACATGTCACACTTTTGTAAGAACTACAGCGAGTTTAATTCCAAACCCTCTGTAGCTCTGGTTCACTAGAATATTTGTAACTAAAGCTGTGGACGTCATGCTGGCTAGGGAAGAAGAAACACAACTTCAAATGGGAAATATGCTGAAAACCAGCCCTAATATTTAACTGAATGATACTGGCCTGGGTTGATCTCCCTTCAAGAGACTGGTGAGGAGAACCAGAGTCACAGAGCCTGGATTAGGTGAGAACACGGGTTTATTGGACAGGCTTGCTCCCTTGTAAAAGCAGATTTTTCTCACAAAAGAGTCTTATTACCTGGAGACTTTACCTGGTTGTAAAATCTGCCCTTCACAGAATAACATAATGATCTAGTCTCAAGTTTTCTGGAACCTGGGACAGAATTTAGAAGCTTTGACATAGTTAGCTCCATAGTTTCATCTTTACACAGATAGAACAAGAAAAAGGAAGAATCTTCTACTGAGGTCAAAATGACATAAGTACTCATCCATTTATCCATTTATCCATTTATCATTGAGCAGACATTATGTTACCCTTGGTACTCTGCATAGCCAAATTTTGAGAGCGAGACAGAGAGAGAGGCAGCCAGTTGTGGTTCATACCTGGAATCCCAGCTCTCAGGAGTCTGAAGCAAGAGAATCACTACAAGTTCAAGGACCAGCCTGAGCTACATAGTGAGTTCCTAGATAGCCTAGGCTACAAAGTGAGTCTCAGGAAAGACAAGCAGAGAACACAACTAAACTGAAATAACAAAGGCTGACTGCTTTACTCTCACAACTCAACAGCCTTAGGGATTCTGAGATTAAGAGAAGTAGGCAGTCTTTCTGCTGTTGGCCATTTTTCCTATACATTTATACAGTCAGCTACAATGGCAGAATAGGAAAGAAATTAGAAAGAACAAAGGAAGTAGACAGAGAAATAACATCAATAGAACATGGAACTTTGGGGCAGGCAAGTCCTTATGCAGAATTGAAGAACAGGTGCCCTAAACTGTTTGCCTAAGTGACACTCATGGGTCTTTGTTTCTCTAATTCCTAGTCCCGTTCCCTAGAAGAACTTATAAAAATAAATAACTCTATTCAAGCCCATCAGGTACTGCATTTTTGTTTTGTTGGGGTTTTTTGGTGGGGGTGGGAGGTGGTTTTGGTTTTTGCTTCTGGGATGATTCAAGAAGGGCAGACTCTATAAAACAAGTGCCCTTCGATCAATGGCCACAGAGCATTTACCATGGCCCACACAACTGCACATAAAATATCAGGTCCAGGCTTTCCTCAAAGCCGTTACAATTGTATTTAACTTATTTTTATTTTATTTATGTAGTTCTTATGTGTATGTGTGTTTTGCCTGCTTTTATGTAAATGCTGTTATATGCATCGTGAAAACAGAGGCTAGGAGAGGGTACTGGTTTCCCTGGAATTGAAGTTACAGATAATTGTGAGTCTTCATGTTGATTCTGGGAACTGAACCTGGGTCCTCCAGAAAAGCAGCCAGTACTCTGACCATTAAGCCATTTCTCTAGTTGACAATTTTAGTTAATTCATTTCAATATTCAACATGACACAGTGTCTTGAGTCTCAAGGTGACAAATATGCAAGTATAATAAACATTCATCCCTGTGACTTGTAGGGAAATTCAGATTTAAACCCTAGTGAGATATTACCCCATGTCTATTGAGGCAGACTACGTTGCTGTTGGGTGTGGAACATGTCAGCCACTTCAGAAAGCACTGTGGAAGATTCTTATGAAATTGAGCATTATTTATCATACACATTTAAGAAATACCCCTCGGCTGTTGAGTACACAAAATAGTTGTGGTACATTCATGCAAAGAAGTACTATCTAACAATAAAAAGGAATGAAGTGCTGACGTAGGGGACACACAGATAACTAACTCAGAACCCTGAAGGAAAGATGTCAAACACAAAAGGCTGCTGCTGGTTCCACTGATTGGATGTAATGATAGAAGGCAAAGGGCTGTCACAAGAAACAGGTTAGTGGCTCTCTGTGGTGGTTTGTGGGAAGAAAGGCTAATTATAGATAAATGAATATGAAAACATTTTGGAGGATTTATTGTTTGGTCGGTTTATTATGATGGTCATACAGAATTATATTTGTGCAAGAAATATACATAAAATATACATAAAAGAAATATACATAAAATATACATAAAAGATTTAGTTAGGTTCTAGGTGGGTTCCACTTATATAGGACAGACTTCAAAAAACAATTAGTTAGTACCCATTTGTGACTGCCTGCACAAGATTAAGCCAGGCAAAATTCCATCATGGATGAGGGAGGGACTCTACCTCAAGCTGAGAAACTATTGGTTACTGATAGTCTGATGCAGGAGGGGAGAACTCTTTTTTTTTTTTTTTTTTTTTTAATGTAGCCCCCTTAAGAGTGTTCATGCATCCTGTGACCATGCTCACACTGGCAGTACTAACTGGACTTAATGGCATTAAAATGTCATGATATTGGGAGAAAAGAAGTGTTTGGAGGACATGGGAGAAACTGGGAGATGGGTGGAATAGCTTCGACTAAAATATATTATATTTATATATGAAGTTCTCAAATAATAAATTTAGTAATAGGCAATAAAACATTTTGAGAGATTTACCTGCTTTTCCTTTTATCTGGGCTCAAAATATGTATCATTACATGGTGTTTAAATTTAGCTTTAAATGGGCAAATGAAAATTATGTTGCACATGCACGTGTGTTTGAGGTATGCAGATAATGTTAAATGGATAATTAGTATCCATTACCAAGTATAATTATCATTTCTTACAGAGTTTATGTTTTAGACCAATACACTATAGCAGCTGACTGTCTTCCAGGGTTGCTAGCCGTGTCCACTATTAATCTCAGCCAAAAGCAAACAAGTGGAGAAATATAAGCACCATTCTTGCTGGACGGGAAAAGAGAAGGGACTGTACTGGGAAATCATATAAAGGCACCAATTTGAAAATTACAAGAGATGCTCCCATTTCTTCTTGAAGATACACCATCATAAAAGAGGATAAAATAAGAAATATAAAAAATATATTACAACAACTGACTATGAAATGAAGAAACAAGAAGTCGTAAAGGTGGCTCAACAGTCAAGAGAGCTTACTGCTCTTCTGAAAGACCAGAGCTCAGTTCCCAGCACCCAAACCAGACTGCTCATAACTGCCCATAGCCCCCCTGGTCATAATTATGACCTTTTCTGGTCTCTGAAGACACCTGCACACACAGGACACTTACATGCACATTCACACACACTCAAACACACACATGCACAGACTTTTTTTTAAGAAAGGAGAAATTATGCATCATTTGGAAAGAAATAAAATTCTAAGTATGAAGAGTATGGTTTTTAGGAGTAGCACCACTAGAAACCTTCTCCTTATATAGAATAGGGGAGGTGACAATCCCAGAACTCCCCCCAAAGTGAACACAGTGGGTGAGACAGAACAATCTTCACTATGACACACAGAAGCAATTAGCAGGAATTACTAGACAAATGAACTATTCAACCACACAGCTACTCTGTATTACAAAGAAAATGAACAAATTCACTAAATTATCTGGATAAGAAGGATGAAGCATGTTACAAATAAACATAAACTAGAGCTCGCATTTTAGTAATAGGCAATCTATATAGTCATATAAATAATCGACCACTTACGGAGAGTGATTCAAATAGCATTCCTACAGGGAAATGACTCTTTATGTGTGTAGAGAATGAAAAGTATGAAACAGTATTCTCTAATCTACTGATGCAGCTTTTATTTTTTCTATTGACCTGATTATTCATATGGAGGGGAAATCTGAGTGCACATTCATATGTGTTTGAGTATAAGTGTGCATGTGGTATATGAATGTGTGGAAGCCAGAGGTCACTTTCAGGCATCTTTCTCCAGGAGCAATCTACATTGGTTGTTGAAACAGGGTCTTTCACTGGGACTAGGGTATAAATCTTAGGCAATATTAGCTGGCCAGTGAGCCCCAGGGATCTCTTTATCTCTACCTCCCCAGTGCTGGGATTGCAAGCATGCCACTATTAATGGTGAGCTCAAAAGATCAAATTTAATTAAATGACTATAAGGTCAAGCTGTCCTCTAAACATCTGGGCTTATACTCATAGAGAAATGCTATTCATAGCCTTTGTACTCGGGATCTAGGACCGAAAACAGGTCCTCTTACTGGACAGGCTATCATCTCAGCTTTTAAGTTCAGCTTTTAACATTAGCATTTAAAAAATTAAATTTGCTTTTGGACAAACTTACACATGTACATAATGAATTTTAATTATTCCTTCTCTACTCCTTGATCTCCCTTCCACTCCTGTGAACCCTGCAAGTCCCTTCTATTTATTTATTTATTTATTTATTTATTTATTTATTTATTTATTTATTGTCTTGTAATTGAATTTAACCAGAGCTGTCTGTGAAGCCCTGGTATTAAAATTATCCATGAGCTTGGTGGGCTCAGAAGCAGACTAAAGATGATGATTCCCCTTTTCTATAATCTATTGGTAACCAATAATTCAGAAGGGTAGAGCCCCATGAGCCACTCTTCCATCCATGGCCAGTTGCTGACAGGCCAATTGTCTGCAAGCCTAATGCAGGAAACAGCATTCAGATGGTTTTCTCACCATTTCCTGTCTTTTACATTCTTTCTGCCTCCTCTTCTTCAGTGCTCTCTGAGCTTTGGTAGAACTGTCTTGTTCAGAGCTGAGAACTCATCTGTACTTACTCTGAGCACCTTGTACAGTTTTGAGTCTCTGCATTCACCATCCCTAACTGCAAATGCAGGCTTTTCTGATTGGGACTATGAGTAGCACTTCTCTATGAGTAGAAGTGTAGCTGTTAAAAGAGAACAGTTCAACATTGTAGTCATTTAGTGAAATGTGGCCTTTTGAGCTCCCTATCAAAACAAAGAAGTTAACATACATGTAGGGTATGAATATGATCAAATATGGCTGAATGAGAGAGAGCTAGGGAGGAGACCATCATGTCCACCACAGAAAATCAGCAAAGCCTTGATGTTACTACAGAAAATAAATAAATAAAAGAACAAACAGCAATCCATCAAACCAGAAAAGCAACTGTAGACTTGTGAGAATCAACAAATGCCTCTCAGCAATAATCATCCATGCCAGTGGTCTCAGCTCACCAGTAATGAAAATTAGATAGGTTGTCTGGATCAGAAAACTAAGTCCAATAATCTGCTGTCTCCAAGAAACACACCTTACTGGCAAAGACACCCACAGACTGACAGTCAAAGAATGGAAGTCATGTTGAGCAAGTGTGACACCCTGCCTGTAGCCTTAGCATTTGGAAAGTGAATATGAATGATTCCCTAGGGAACCTGGCTAGCTAGACTAGCTGAAGCAGTTAGCGCTGGGTTCATCAAGGGATTCTACCTCAGTAAATATAATGAAAACTGATCAAGGAAGTCACATGGTATCAACATCTCGCCTCTTCATCAGTGTGCACACATACACATGCTCCACACATGAACATATGCTTCAAAGATACAGCAATCATAAACCAAATGGACCTGACAGCTAGCTACGGAATAATCCATCCAATGGAGGCACAATACAGATTATTCTCACTAGCCCATGGACTTTTCTTTAAAATGGACTATATTCTAGGCTACAAAACAAAGTATTAAAAACAAAATGATCAAAAATTCTTACATATCATCGTATCACAGTGGAATAAACTGGAGATCAACAGCAGGAGTAAGTATAGAAACTATGTAAGTACATGGAGACTGAACAATATATGCTGGTCACCAAGGAGATTAAGGAAGAAACCAAAAGTCCCTTAAAAATTAATAAAACAATGAGATTAGAATTTACCAGATATAATACGAGTGCATTTATTAAAAAACCAGAGCAATCTCAAATAAATGACTTAATAATATAAATCAATAATATAAAACAAGAACAATCTAACCTCTCAGAACATTAGTCAGAAAGAAATAATGAATATCAGGACATAAATTAATGAAGTATAGTCCAAAAAACAAATACATAAAATTAATCAAAGATTTGATTCTTTGAAAATATAAATGTGATTTTAAAAACTCTACTCAAATTAATGTAAAGAAACAAATTAGTAAAATTAGATATAAAGAGAATGTTACAATATATTCCAGTGAAATATAAAAGGTCACCAGAGAATACTTTGAGTATTTACATTCCAAAAGTCTAGAAAATGTAGAAGACATGGGTAAATTCCTAGACAGATATGACTTACTGACACTAAATCAAGAGGATATTAAACAAAAACATATCCATAGCAAGAAATGAGATCAAGACATAATAAAAAGTCTCCTGACAAATAAAAACCCTGGGCCGGAATGATTCACTACTGACTTCTACCACACCTTTATGAAAGAAATAACACTGATATTTCTAAAATGGTTCCCAGAAAATACAAATGAAGGAACACTGTCAGACTCATATTAAGAAACCAGCTTTACCAAAATTGTGTAAGGACACAATAAATGAAGAAAATTATGAACCAATTTCCCTGATAAATACAGATGCAAATTCAAAATAATTGCAAACCAAATTCAGGAAAACATTAAGATCATATTCCATGACCAACCTAGTTTCAGCCCAAGGATGCAAGTATGATTTACCATAAGCAAATCAAGCAATGGAGCACAGAAAATAAGTAGACTTAATGGCAGAAACTACATGATCATCTCAATAGATACAGAAACGTTTTCTGACAAAGCTCTACAACCTTTAGCAATAAAAGTTACGAAGAAACCAAAAATAGAAGAAACCTATCTCAACATAATAAAGATTCTATGTAACATGAAGACGAACCAGCCAACCAATGGCAGAGGTAGCAACAAACATGGCCTTGGCTGCTGCAGTGATCAATAGAGGAACTGGTAGCCATGGTAGCAAGAGACAGTGAGAGGGAAAGTGAAGAGCTCCAGAGAGCAGCATGTCAGTACAGAGGTGGAAGAGTCTACAAAAGACAAGACAGAGAAGGCTAGAGACAGCGGCCAGCCAAGGACTTGCAGAGAGCCAAGGGGCACAACAGGCCAATCACTTGGGAGATTACATGACCTTTTCACTAGTGGAGATTCAGGAGCTGCATGGATCCTGATAGCCAAGGCTAGGACCCATAAAAATAGCTGGAGCCAACTCTTGCTATGACCGTCTACTGCTGCCAAGCCAAGGATTTCGCTAGCTGCTGAGTGCCAAGGCCCTGGCATGAAAGCCAAGAGCGGTCGGCCTCTAGTTCAAGGACCCAGAGCAATAAATCTCTGGTTTCTAAAGCTACAAGTCGCCAGTGCTTCCATAACCCACCTGGGAAAAATGAGGATATTCTAAAGAGACAATGGTGTCTCTGAATCTGTCTATGAAACTGTTGAAACAATGGACCCGTTTTTTTAAAAATGGGGATTTCCCCCAAGAATCTTATGCTGGAAAAAGGAAAGGAGCCCAGCTAGGGAGGAATGTCTCCCAGAAAGAGATCTCATTCAGCTCAACAGGCTGAGATTACAATCTAAATAACAATGGGTAAGTGGGGGGTGGGGGGGTTGGCACACCTTGACTCTGCTGCTTAGATGAGCAAATCTAAACTTTGTCTTAACTTTGATCCCAGCTCAGGACCCCTACAACAGACTTGAGGGGTATGTTGAATCTCTTTTCCCCTTCTTCCATTGTGGTCATGTTGAATTAATATTATCTTTCCACTGTTAATTTGGCTCTCTTTATTGGTTTATTGAGAACAAATGGCCAAACCTGACCTGGTACAGGGTTGTGCCCCTCAAGTTCAATACCATTTAGAGCTGCTTGAGCCTCTGAGTCTGTAAGCCCAGCCCATAGGCCTTCAGGACTCAAGAACGTGGGGCGACCAGTACTAGAAGGGCTGCTCCTCTCCTACTCATGCTGTTACCTGAGGAGGGCAAAGATGTGTAGCCAGGCACTGTTACAGAGCAGAGACTGCAGGAAGGGGTAAACCCAAACCAGCATTCCTCTTGAGCACACATGTAGAAATTCCTTTTTAAAATAGTAATTTAATCAGATATCAGATTCCCTATAACACAAAAGCAGAGTCCATAAAGTTTTGATAAATTAGACATCATCAGGATTAAAGTACTAAGGGATAGCATCACAGAAACAAAAGGAAATCCAAAGTATGGGGGAAATATTTATAGAAAAAATATCTGATAAAGTATTCTTAGCAAGAATTTGCTGAATATGTATAACGCCTTAATAGAGATAATAAACTTTTGATTGTGTCAATATCTGTGGATGTTACCACCAAAGACCATGTAGATGTTCCTGGTCTGGGCAGCCACCTGGAACCATGTTGTTGTCCAAAGGCTGTCCAGAGCTGGCTCCACCCCCTGTCAGCTGCAGTACTCTGGAGAGCAGCTCTACACCTTACCTGAGCAGCCCAGTAGAGTTGTCCCTAAGAGTTTGAGGGAGAGCTAGCCCCAACCTTCATCTGCTGTGAAGTGGCATGGATAAATGAGAGATGCTACTACTCCTACCACCCCACCCCTGAAGCAGGTTAGAGAGCTAGAGCCAAGGGCAGGAGAGTGGGAGAGTTGGCCCTGCCACTTGCCCTTGGGTGAGCACTTGGGTGTGTGGGTAGAGTTGGCCCTGGTGATTCCAGAGAGCTGGCAGGCTGACCAACTCAGCTACCACTCAGGCGGAGATCTAGGGCTTTGAGTCCCAACATCTACCCCACCTATGAACTCTGGAGTTCATGAAAGGGTCTGTCAGGCAGATGCAAAGCTGCAGGATCTCCATGACACAGGGCAACAACAAGATATCTGAGAAGAGTCCCAGTGAGGATCCAGTATTGACAGTGTAGCAGAAGCCAGAGACCTCCAACCAGACTGACTCACTGCAATGACAATTAGCAAGAAATGGTGTTTGAACAAAGGGTGTACTGTGTGACACATCAGGACACACTACAGCTTCCACGGTGAGATGGGTTTTGTTAGTTCCTTTTTTACTTATTATTTATTATTTTTTCTTTTGCAAGAGGCAGTTTCCAAGGGCTGAGGGCAGATATGAAGGGATTAGGGTACATGATGTGAAATTCACAAAGAATCAATAAAAAGAAAAAATAAAATAAAAGAAAAAAAAAACAGGGGTTAAAAAAAAAGAAAGAAATTTCTATTTTAAATGGTCCAAAGATGAAAACAGTCAAACAAAATCTGTTCGTTCACTAGTCAATAATCACAGGAAAGTAATGATCCTCTTTCACTTGGAAACTGTAATGCATAGTCAAAGTGATAACACCAAGTGCTATCTATGATATGGAACAACTGGAATCTCTGTGTTCATTTGTGGGGAGGCAAAACCGTACAGCTCCTTTTGAAAGGCTGTTTGGCAATATCACCTACAGCACAATGCATTGCTCCTTTTTGATCCTCTTCTGGGAAACAAAAAAAAAACCATTTGTACAAGAAGTCTTGTATATGAATGTATAAGTCAGGCATATTCATAGTTGTTAATATCTGTGAAGAAAACAAATATCCATCAGCTGGATAATAAACAAATCAAAGTCGATCCATGCAATGGAACATCACCCAGTAGTAAAAGGAGCTACACATACTGTTGATGGCATGGATTAGTTTCAAAGCTTTATGCTAAGAAACAAATATAGCAGTTCTGGGATAGGCCACATGCTGTGTTATGTAACACACTTCAAAATTTAAGAAAGAAAAAAAGGCATGTTCCCCAACCATAATGAAATAAAAAGAAATACAAAAGAGCCTTTAAATTTATGAAAATCAAATAAGTATTGTTAAATAAGCAAGAAGCCAAAAAGAAAGAAAGAAAGAAAGAAAGAAAGAAAGAAAGAATCAAATGGATAGATATAAAATGCTTGAGTTGGGTTAAAATGAAGACACAGCAGACAAGAGTGATGGCTCAGTGCTCAGGCAGTTCATAAAAGGGAATGCATAGCTCTGAATTCCTGCACTGTGTCAGGGGAAAGCATTCAAATCAATAACTTTAACATTAAAACACTTGAAAGAGAAAAATAATTAAACCAAAGCTAGCTGCGGAGAATAACAAAGCTTAAAGCAGCAATTGATTAAATACAGAAGAAATAGAAAACAATAATAATACTAAAATTTGTTGCTCAAGGGCTGACTTTCATACCTGCCTGTCAGACACACACACACACACACACACACATACACACACACCAAATTACTAAACAACTAAATAAATATAATAAAAATAGTTGTTTGGGAAGATTGACCATATTGATAAATTTTTACCTAGACTGACCAAAGTAAATCTTTTACAAACTCTTCCTATAAACTAAAGAGGAGGGAACATTCCAAAACATGATGAGGTTTGCATACTATAGGTACCAAAGCCAGTCAAAGACACCACAAGAAAACTACAGACTATTGGCTCTTATGAACATGGACACAAAATAGTTTAACAACAAAGTAATATACTGAAGCCAGCAACTATAAAAATAATTACATACTATGATATGGATTACATCCCAGTAATGCAAGGTTAGTTTATTACCAAAGATGAACACATCAGATCAGTAGAATTTTAAGTAATTATATTACCACCTCAGCAAAGACTGTTTTACAAAATACTCTTGATTTGGAAAAAGAAAACGTAACTTTAAATTTTCAATGTCTACTTTTTTTTTTTTTTTTTTTTTTTTTTTTTTGAGACAGGGTTTCTCTGTGTAGCCCTGGCTGTCCTGGAACTCACTCTGTAGACCAGGCTGGCCTCGAACTCAGAAATCCGCCTGCCTCTGCCTCCCGAGTGCTGGGATTAAAGGTGTGCGCCACCACCGCCCGGCTCAATGTCTACTTTTAATGATGGTCCTTAAATGTTTTAATCTCCCTTCTAGCCTACCACTCACCAGACATAGTGGAAAAGAAAGGATATTGGGGAAGTGGAGCTATTCAGAAAGGTTCTTTGGACCAAGTCCTATCTGGGTTGTCTGGAAATCGGCAGTTCAGTTCACAGGTCAGCAAAGGCAGCTTAATCCACTTGCAAACACTTCACAGATACACCTGTAGACCAGTTTAGCAGAGTCAGGATAGGGGCAGTGGTGGCCATTTAGCAGAGACAGATGGGCCTCACCCTGTGCACAAGTCAGCAGGAAGGACCAGGGCCAACAGGAATACCAGCAGAGGTTTTTGGCTATGCCTCTCTCAGAGAATCGAAGGTCATCGAAGACTTGAGACCAGCAAGTGTTGTGTAGTTAGCTCTATCAGCAAGCCAAGCCCAGCTTCCTTCTCTATCAATTGGGCTTCTTTATACTCCCTCCAAACTTCACGAGTTCTCCACCCATCTTGCTTCAGCATGTGTTTTCCCTCAGCACACTGGTATGTCTCAGCTGAGATCACTCCGACAATCAGCCGAGTCCAAGGAAGTGGCAAAAAAAAAGAACCGGCATACCTCTAGAAGATTGTTTCGGTGTATTTCTCTCTATGGATTCCCAACATATGGAGCTCAACTACCCAATGTAAGGCGGGCCAGTATATGTGTGTCTTTAGTGACGAATCCTTCGTCATAAGTCCTTTCAATTGCTTGTTTTAGCAGAACATTCTTTCACCTGTGTTTGCTTCGGTGCAACATTCCTTCACATGTTTGCCTTAGTAAAACATCATCCAACACAACTGGCTTTCCAAAGAACCCTTGAGTTTCCACTTCAAGAAAGCAAACTTCTCAACAAATGGGAACAGAAAGAAACGTCCTCAACCTGGTGAAGAGGGCACTGAATGCTGTATGGTATGTGTAGGAGACTATCAGCTTCCTGGAACAACGACAACCACTGTCACTACTGACATGGACTGGAGAGACAAGACCTAGGTTGGAAAAGAAGATGTAAGACTGTCTATTTCAGCAGGTAGTGATGGCACACA
Organism: Arvicanthis niloticus; assembly: GCF_011762505.2. NCBI lineage: Eukaryota > Metazoa > Chordata > Mammalia > Rodentia > Muridae > Arvicanthis > Arvicanthis niloticus. The sequence goes on from NC_047666.1 coordinate 35,155,405, forward strand.
ATTTTATTGCGTGTCTCCTTTCTTTATATGGTTCCAAAGACAAGTTATGAACATATTCTGGGATTACTCACATGAGTGAGGGGGTTCTGCCAGAGAATGGACATCCCCAGAACAACCACACAGGAAAATCTTTACCCACCCAGTATTGAGAATGGCTCCCAATAATCATCTAGCTAGAGCCCCTCCCGAGTAACCTCACACAGCCTATTACTCTAGCACTTCCTGAAGTCCTGAGACCAAGTACAGTTGGGGCAACGTTGCATATGAATGTGTGACACTACCAACCCCTTCTTTCCATGAAGGAATGTCACTAGTCAACAAGTCTGGTCATAATAGACTTGCATAAGTAGGCACAGCTCATAGAACAGGATGATGGCTGCTCTGCTCTAAGGACCATAATGCCCCTAATAGAGAACATAAACCATGAGGGCTAACTGCAATGTTTTACATCTCAGATTGTCCCTCAGAAAATCTAGAAACCGTTAACATCTCAGCCTTAGTCACCTCTCCGACCAAACAAGGGTATGAGAGTGCCTCATCTCTAGAGGCCCCACCGTGCAGATGAGATGGGCTGTCAAGTGAGAGATGCTGAGAACTGTGCAAAGCACCAACAAGCAAGAGCCATTGATCATCTGACATCAGTTAGGTAGATGCCAGCTGCCATATCCGCAGGATAGAGTTGAGAAAATGAGTCATAAGAGTTAGTACATCACACAGCAGTTCATACCTCCATACAATTAAAAACAAGAGGTGTAAGTTTGTGCCAGTCTACTATAAAAACTGTCAAAAAAAAAAAAAAAAAAACCAAAATGACTAAAACAACAACAACAAAACAGTTTCTCACTATGAACTGTAGAAACCACAAGAACACACTTGGGTCATTAGAATGATGTTTTTCCAATGTTGGTGATCACCTACAGCAGGTCATAAATTCAGTTTACTGTTACATCCAGCATGAAAAACCTAAAATATAACAGAAACTATCAGAATGCACCAAATATTATAAGGATAATCACTATTGGGTGGGGGAAGTAATGGCATTTAAAAAAATTTTTATTGGATATTTTATTTACATTTCAGATGTAATTCCCTTCCCCCCCCCAGGAACCCCCTCCTCTTGCTTCTATCCCCCTACACACCCTCCCATTCTCACCTCCCCACCCATGATTTCCCCCACACTGGAGCATCCAGCATTCACTGGACCAAGGACTTCCTCACCCACCTATGCTTGACACTGTCATCCTCCCCTACATATACAGCTGGAGCCATGGGCCCTTCCCTATGTGCTCCCAGGCTGGTGGTTTAGCCCCTGGGAGCACTGGTTGGTTGGTATTGTTGCTCTCCTCATGGGGCCATAAACCCTTTCAGCTCCTTCAGTCTTCTCTTTCACTCCTCCATTGGGAACCACATAATCAGTTCAATGGTTAGCTGTGAGCTTCTGCCTTTGTGTATTTCAGGCTCTGGCACACCTCTAAGGAGAGAGCTATATCAGGCTCCTGTCAGCATGTACTTCCTGGCATCCACATCAGTGTCTACCTTTGGTGACTGCACAAGGGATGGATACCCAAGTGGAGCAGTCTCTGGACATCCCCTCCTTCAGTTTCTGTCCCACGCTTTGTCTCCATATTTGCTCCCATGAGTATTTTGTTATCCCTTCTAAAGGGCCAAAGCACCCACACTTTGGTCTTCCTTGTTTATGAGCTTCATGTGGTCTGTGAGTTTGTATCTTGGATATTGTGAGCTTTTGGGGCTAATATCCAATTATCAGTAAGTACATACCATGTGTGTTCTTTTGTGATTGGGCACTATTTTGTGAAACAATAGTTCATTTGCCATTGTGTGTGTGTGTGTGTGTGTGTATGTGTGTGCGCGCACGCGTGCAATGAATAGTGGTATTTTCTAGTTATTCCCCTCACTAGCCCCTATCTACCTTGTTAGAAGATTACTTATTCTTTTCCATTGCTACATAATCTCTATTGTGACTGGTATGCACTTCTTTGTTGTTCTAAGGTTGACAGTGAGAGCCACTGTGATTTATACAAGGTAGGCAGCCATTTTTCAGAGCAAATGTGCAGGTTGGTTCAGTATTTTGCTGGTCCCCTTTTGCCATGAGCTTTCCTCAGGATGAACTGCTGCTTTATTTCAAGTCCTGGAATGACAGCAACAGAAGTAGCTCCATGGCCATTCTACAGACAGGAAGAGTGACAGCCCAGTACAGAGCCCCTCCAGAATCACAACCTCAATGTAACCTCTAGAGAAGGCCTTGTTTAAGTCCCAGAGATTTTGCTTTTTATTCTTGTACAACCTGCTCAACAATGACTGATGTATGTATGTGTATGATGTACGTGCATCGGATTGAGAGAAGGTATACTTCTCCTTGAGGATGGTGACCAGAAAATTTGAAGATTGGACTGGGGATGTAACTTAGTTGATAGACTGCTTGCTTAGCATAGCTAAAAACCGAAGTTTGATCCCTAGAACTGTTTAAAATGTGCATGGTGGTACATGCCTATAAGCTAAGCACGATGGATGTAGAGGCACAAGGATCAGGAGCTCAAGTTGATCTTTGGATACACAAAAAGTTTGAGACCAGCTTGGGGTATAGGAAACCCTGCTTCAAAAAAATTAGAAAATCACTTGTAATGGTTGCCATAGTCAGTTTCAGTGGCTCTGATAGAATATCTAAGGAGAGTGGCATCCATTTCTTATAGTTCTGCATAAATGAATTATCTTTAATATAAGCATTGCAGCAAATTAATCTTGTGGTTGTAATTTTTTACCTTATTCTATTCCCCAATCATCACACGGAAAAACCAATATTTATTTAAAACTGCACCTTAATAACTGAGCAGTTAAACGATCTACTTTAGCCTTCTATGCTAATCTGGCTCCCTCCCAGCCCATCCCATGACACTTGCATATTATCTCTGATCTGGCTCTTTGCGCTTCAGGTGGTTGGTAAATGGTCAGCTTCTTGTTATGGCCTCAGAGTAGAGAAAAAGGTGGCTCTATTCCCTATACCCTTCTTTCTATAAGAGCATTATTAATCCTATCGATATGGACCCCCAGTTTTCATCAGGTTTCTGGTTTCCTCCCAGACTGATGATACAATCATTCTATGAATGAGGCTTTAATGTGTGAATTTGAGGAATACAAACATTTAGTCATTAGTAATGAGCACTTGGGGATTTGGTTCCTTAAAGTATTGATGTAGATTGTACAATATAGTAGGTGGTTCTTTGGATTTCCCACTGATCCATGCCAAGATGAAACACTTCACTTTTATTCTTGATGGTTTTTGTTGGACAGATTCAGAGTCATCCTATCCCTTGAGGCCTAGATGAGTGTTTTCTAAATGAAGCTATGTGAAGATCAGTTATGAGGTTCTCCAGTAACACACATTGTTATGTATAGTAAAATAGAACACAGTGAGAATGGCAGCATATACTATTCAATAGTAAAATGACAGCTCACTGGTAGAGACCGTCTTGTAATATTCTAATGACAGTAGCCAACATCATAAGTCAAGGTATCATGGCCACTTGCAGAAGAAACAGTAGCAATTGGCCAGGTATACCTTCCACATGGTTTATTTCCTTGGCTTTTATTTACGTAAACCAATATCAGAGTCAAAAATAGACTATGATCATGGAGAATTCATTGAAAAGCATGCTATCTTGTCATCTGACATGAAAGGTAATAACTATACCACATTTCACACTCAGAAGTTGGAATTTGAAAGATCACAATGACTAGAATCCTAGTCAGGTGTCGTTCACTCTAGAAAGTGCTTCTGCTTACAGTGTTGTAGGTTTGGGATGGATGTTCAATCCTGCTCAAGAATAGCGCAGTGATTTCATTCTGAGTTGCAGGGCAGGCAACAGGCATTTGGAATTAATTCAACTTGCAAAGACATCACAATTCGTGCTAAAGAGATTCTGGCATCTTTCACCAACAATAAACTTGGAATAGCAATGTTTCCCTGAAGTGATGAGTGCAGTGTTCAAGGCTCTGAACAAATCACAGAATCTTCTGCTTGAGTAAACTGTGGAAACGAGTAGAGTCATGAGGGTAATGAAGAAATGTGATTGTTAAATCCCACTGCTCATCTTTAAAGTTCATTTAGGCATCCTTTTTTTTTTTTTTTACAGGCACTGTGCAAAAGTACAAATTCAAAACCACTCCACATTCCTTTGAACAGCAGCCTGTAAGGAATTAAAGTCAATTGTCATGATTTAATAATACACATATGTCTCACCATTTCTTTAAAACTAAATCAAGATCCAAAGGAGTGTAGGCTACTTTATGCTCTGCAAATACTGGATTGATAAATCACCATGGTCTTTTTAATTTAAAATGTCCTTATCACTTTTATATTGTTGGTGCTCCTCCCCTATCCCTTATAACATATATTTTTCATTCTACTTGGAGTTTCCAAAGACCAACACATAAGGTGTTTTGTGTTTGCTCAACAACAAAAAATTAGTCATTGCCTCCTCTGTCTCTTGGGGGCACATGCTGAGAAACTGCATTGTGCTACCCTTTGAGGCAGAGTACCTGCCAACTCATACAAGGTTCTTTCTACTCCCCAGTGCATGTCACCTGCTTGAGTGATGGCTGCCAGTGACATTATGATGAAGAAAATCATCTAGAAGTTACACAGATTGCTCTTTGAGTATGTCACCACCTCTGCTTGCTTTGCCATGAAAATGCAACTCAGTAGGGTTCTGGAGTTTTCTGCCCTCATCCACAAACTCATAGGTTTTTGTAGAAAAACTAATTTGGATTTTCTCATCCTGAGAAAATATGACCAGGTTGACAGTCAAATTTCTAAAAATTTTGCTTTATTCTTTGACAAATTCAGACATGTATATACTGAGTTAGAGCATTTTTCTAAACATACACCCATTTCCCTCTCTTGTCTTCCCCTTATCCTCTAACACTCTTCTCAGAAATTCCCCTCTTACTTTACGGACCTCTTAGATAATTCATGAGGGTTGGAGTCTCAGGAGTCCCTCCCCTATGTATGATAAAATGGCGTTGAGGGTAGACTTGTGCACAGGTAACCACAGCTGCAGTGAGTTCACGGGTGCAGTAGTCATGTCATCTCTAGAAGACACGGTTTCGCAGCACTTCTCCCAACCTCTGGATCATACATCCTTTCCAGTTCCCCTTCAGTGATGTTCCCTGAGACTTGGGAGGTTGGAGAGGTGTGGCATAAATACCCAAGTGCTCCTAAAAACACTTATTCTCTACACTCTGATCAGTTAGGACTGTATAACCACTCCCCACTGCAAAAAGAAGTTTCTTTCTGATAGAGGCCAGGTGTTGTACTAATCCATGGGTATAAAGTATTTACAAAGCAGTTTCACACCATGTCAATTCAGCAGAATAACAGTAGTAGACCCTCCTCTGGGACCTATTACTTTCCTTGCCACAGTTTCTTAACTAGGTTTACATAACCAGGCATAAGTTTCCTCCTATGGAGTGGGCCTCAAGTTCAATTAGAAAAGGGATTTGGTTATCCCTATCATGGTCATGCCACTACTACACTGTTAGGCATATTTTTTTGTCAGGCAGGCTCATGGGTTATATAGCAGGCCAAATTTTTTTTTCCTCCAGCGGCTTGGCTTGCACTTTCAAACACTATGAAAGCTTTCCAGCAAGAAGAAACTTTTAGCTTAGAGCTCTCTTGATTCCTAATGCTTGCAACTTAAATGTACAGTGTGTGAAGCAATAGGGTCTCTTGTTCTCATTCTGATGGGCAACCAAGAATACTGGCAATAGTTCCAGTTATGATTTTAAAAAGAAGAAGAAGAAAGTAGTTTATCATGCTATTATACCGAGAAGTCATGGAAACACAGCATTGGACACCCAGATGTCCATGTCTGCCACTGTGCTGCTTGGAGGTCATTGCTACTGGGCAAGCTGGAGTAGTTTCCACATGCTCACCACTTTGTTCCTGCAAAAGCACATTCAACTCCTGCGTTCCCTTTCCATGAAGTAACTAGTAAAAAGTAAGTAACTTTTTGTACCACCGCTTTCAGCTGAACAATTCCGAGTTATCTGTTCATTTTAGTGAAGTTGCAATAGAATACAGCAGAGTGACCTCAAAGTGTAAATTCAATAAACATAAATAAATGTTATCAAATAAACAAACAAATGTTATCAAATTACTTGAGCTGAGACTTAACTGCAGGTAGATATCCTCTGGGGAAAAGTCTTCCTCTGTGAGACTATTAGAGTAAAACCATGGCGTGGCCCCCGTAGTGGAGTCATTGTTTAGTATTCTCATTTACCTTCTCATTTTCCTAACTCAGATGTCCTTTAGAAAACCATCCATGAGACGCCCATACAGCTCCACACTGACATGGTTGTAATCGTCATTGTTATTTTGAGTCAGAGCCTCCTAATCAGTGACTTTGAGTGTTTAATACATGTTCCCCATGCTATCACTTACATCATTTTACAGAGGCAATTCTGTACAAGAAAGAATCATAAACAATGAACATTGCATGTTCTGTGGTATAGAAGACCAAATGCACTGTTTTTAAGGAAGAAAATAAACCGGTGTTGACAAAATCTGAAGAGCCTGAATGCCCTTGGCCATGATGGTGTTGTGTCTCAAGGGCTTTCAGATGCTTCTGTGTTAGTCATTTCTTCTCTTTTTACTTTTAAGATTTTCAAGATCTCCTATGAAGATTCAAATGATACACTGTGGATGGAGTCTCAAACATTTAGATGCTAATTGTGCCTCTTATGATCTTGGGAAAGCTACTGTATATTACTAAGCATCAGTTTCTCCATGGATAAAATATTAATTTTTTTCAGTGCTTGGTATTGAACCAGTGTTTCACAAAGTCTACCATATTCTACCATGGACTTCCAGCTGGTAAAAGTGGTGTTAGTGACAACCTACTCAAAGAATCCCAGGGAGGAGATTAAGTGCAATAATGCACATGCACCATTCACAGGGTTCTGGGGAAAACCATTAGCCCCTTGGATTTGAGTGTTAGTGGTTTCTGCTTTACACAAAGAATAAACAGAGGATGAAAGGAGAAAGTCCCGAGAGACACAGTGAAGCTCTCAAATAAGATAAATGTATTTTGAACCAAAAATAGAACAGAAATAGAAAGTAATAAAAGCAGTTGCAACTATGGGCCTGCTGGACTCTGTGTCTGAAATAAACAGTGGACAGCAAGAACAAGCTGCAGGCATTAATAAGGGCCATGAAGATGCTTAGAAGAGAGGTAGCTGGAGGCAGCTCACTGCTCCAGGGAAGAAATAAGGTGGCTGGGGAACAGCATCCATTCACCACTTTCCTTTTTCAGCTACAAGCTCCAGCCTATTCCACTTGACCTCATCTTGCATCTGCAGTACTGTTCCAAAAATAAAGAAAATTCAAATTCATATTCCCCCAGATCTTCTACAATTAACAGTTACTCCTGTGACCCCCCAAAGGGGCAAGGACTTTTCCCCACCATCAAACAAGCAGTTTTGCATTGGACATTGGCTGGATATCTTCCAAGCTGGCTCAGTTGTGACAACCCTGTACCTGCCCATGGCACAGGTCGGAGCCCCCAACCTATTTTCACCTGAGCTTTTGACCAAGCATTCTAAGTTGGCATTCCAAGTCTTTCCCTGAGTTTCTCATGTCCCCAAAGGACTCATGGAACCTAGGGAAACATGCCTTCCAGGTTTTTGTAAGGGGTAGAAACAAAGATATGAGAATGCTGAGGGAGGGACAAGAGGCATCTATGCTCTGTGTGGGAATATCACACCCCAGGATCTTGATATATCTATCTCCCTCAAGATTCTTTGAACCCTGCTTTTATTTTAATCGTGACTCCATTGCAAAGTCACGATTGTTAATAAAGTAGGTGGGGAAACCTGTTAAAACGTGTTCAAAATTTTTGTGGTTTTCTTGGTGTAACTTTCCGTTCAACAGGACATGGGGCATCTGAAATCTGGAATGACTGAGTAGCCAACAAAGATAGACTTGTACGCCAGAGACAAAAACAAACAAACAAACAAACAACATCAGGGAAAACCATAAAGACATCTATCATAACATCACAGCTGTGCCCAGGATTTTGTTTTTATTTCCCTCCCTAGACTTTGTACTGAATGTGCACTTTGCATTCTTGGGGAAAAAGACTTGGTGATTTATAGTCTCATATCCCCGTGGAGCAAGAGCCTCAAAGTGATATTATAAGCATTTCAGGGCCCAGCTGCTGATTGGAGGCAATTGGGAGGGTGTTGGGAGGGGGAAATAGAGAAAGAAAGGGGAAAAAATGAGAAAATCCAGCATAAGAATTATGCCACTGACTTACCTTTTACAGCAAACTCATTCATGGAGGAACTTAGTTTACATAAAGGAATGACAATGACTTGCAAATAAATGTTTTGATATTTAAAGATGAAACCAAATGAAATCGATCAGCATAAATGATTAAAACACAGACTTAGGAGAGAAGAAATACTGATGGGTACGAAAGCAATTAACTATGTCAGCAGACCTTAATTGAGTATTAACTATTTTGGGGTATTTGTTAATATTGTGTTTATACAAAAACAACAGGGTGAAGGAAGTGGAGGTTTGATTCACAAAGCTCAGATTGTTGGGGAGGTAACTCAGTTGGTGGCATGGTTGCCTAGCATGACTGAGACCTTATGTTTGCTCTCTAGCATCACCTAGACAAAGGAATCCTAGAACTTGGGAGGTAGAGGCAGGGTGATTGGGTGTTCAGTGTCATCTTTGACAATATAATGAGTTCAAGGCCAACTTGGGCTACATGAGACCCCTGTAACAACAAAACCAAATAAGAATATAGAAATGATTTAAAATATTAGATCAGGGAGAAGGGCCCCATTGTATCTCCCCTAGGTAATTGTAGAATTCATGCCCTTGTAACTGTGTGACCAAAGCCCCAGAATTGCTGCTAGTTGTTGGTCACATGGGCTCAAGGCTCCCATGACTCCTCCATGGACACTCCACTACATGACTATCCACTCCAGGTGAGAAGACGTTCCTATCTTTGGGTTTCTGATCTCTGTCATCATTTGAGGGCCTCATGTGACTACATGATCCTCAGTCAAGATCATCTCTCTCTTGATTAGCTTAACGTCAACTGGTCAGAGGCTGCTAGACATCTGGGAAATTCCTTCACCTCTGTTCTAAAATGTCACTGAGTTCCTCAATGCTGCAGTCACATGTCCTGTTCATACTCTAGGGAGAAGAAGGAGACAGGGTCAGTATATGATACCCTGGACTCTTTGGGGTCACCTGGAGATCACGTCTGCCTCAGTATGCCTGCTGACCCACAATGGTCCATATTCGTTCCAAACACAGCATTCATTCACCCTTCCTATGGCTCTTCCAATAATACAGTCAGCTTATATTCCAATTCTAGAAATATGCACTCATACATGTATACCTGGATATGTACATATACACATATGATGAACTAAAAGATTTCAGAAATAACAGAGACAGTTATCATAAATACAAGGAAATTAAGCTTCGTTTTGAAAAGATCTAGATTTCGAAATGTGATTTTACATAAAAACCCAGCTGCCTAGGTCTTTAAAAGGACAAATTAAAAGCAAATGCAGAACAACAAAACGAGAAGATGAAAGAAAGGTGTGCCGATTCAAGTGGTAACTACCAAATGCCCAGGTTTTAATCTAATGTCAGATAAAAGCAGAAGTTAGCTCCAAAGCATGCCTGGTTTACAGGGTAATAGCTATTCAAGGTCACTCCAAAAGATGCTATAGCCATTGAGCCATACACATGACAGGACACCACAGGACATTATATTCGCATGTTCATGCATGAAGACAGCTTGAGACTAGGCACTTAACACAACTCTATAAAATGGACAGAATAAGCTAGCAAAGATTAAAATGGGAAGCTGGAGAGATGGCTTGGCTGTTAATCATGCTTACTGTTCTTGCAGAGGGCTGCAGTTCTGCTCTCAGCACCCACGCCAGGCAGCTTACAACCAGCAGCTGGAGGGGATCCAATGCCCTCTTCTGACCTCCATATATACCTGCACCAAACACACACACACACACACACACACACACACACTATAAATATTTTAAAACATTAATCTTTAAATTAATTAGAATCTTTGCAAGGCCAAATTATCAGGTCTGATTTGATATTGATACATTGAAAGATGTACCTAGACACACTTTTTATTTTAAAGTACAAGGTGCCACTTAGAAGAATTAACTAGATTCCAGAAACTACCAACACCTTTCAAAGCTTCAATACCAACTGTCTGATTGTGATGAAACTAGAGTAGGAACCAAGAATTCAAAGAGAGCCTAAGAATTCGATAGTTTTAGAACTTTGAACTATCTAGGTGTCAACAGTGCCTAAGCCAAGGAAGTGATAGTGTCAGAATTATAACATATTTATATGAAAAGTGGCACCACAGAATTGGAGGAACATAGACAAAAACATGTTTGAATGTGCATTCTCAATAGCAAGAAATAAGTGGAAATGTGTTAAGAATTTAAATGAAGACTTAGACAAATATTCTAGAGAAAGTAAATGAAAAATAGTAAAGAAAATAGTATCATGAAAGGAGGAAGTCTCCAGCAAGGACAAGTATAGCTGGGAATTGAGTCTCTGAAAAACAAATTTAAAAACAACAACAAGGACACATGTATAGTCACACTAGGGAGAAAAAGCACAAAGACAATAATATCAGCAATTGGTATGCAGTATAGTTATTAAAGTATATTAATCTGATAGTCCAATCAATGAATAGTGCAAGGAGAAAAGAGAAATGTTACTAGGACTCTCCCAGGAAAGCCTCCTGTGCTTTCCAGGAAGAGTCACAGCACAGAACACTATCCCTTTCTATCCGGATGTTGTCTGATGATGTGATGGTTGGCACTGTGGTGTCCATAGTGGATCATGAGGAACCAGAGACACTGCCAATGGCATTGCTGGGCACCAGAGAACCTAACCCTGGAAGAATTGTTCCACTCACTGGAATGGATACAATTTTGTGAACATATCTCTTGACTCTCAAAATACTGGACTTTTGCCAGACCCCACACAAAGTAAATAATACCCTTCAAGATGATGTAAAAACATATGCTTAACCTGTTGTCCTACTGTGCACTTAGCCTGCCTCTATTTAACCGGCCTCTAAGAGGAGGCATGTCAGTAGGAGTGTGAGGCAGCTAGTCACATTGCAACCACAGCTGGGACCCAGAGGGAGTTGGATGCTGGTGCTCACCTCAGCTCACTTGACTTCCTCCTCTATTTTTAATTTTTTTTTAAATTTTTACTTTTTTAGTCCTGTTTGCACAGTGAATCTAAATTTCGTCAAGTTGACCTTGGAAGCTAACCATTACGTCTTCCATTTTTTTCAATTAAATTAGAAGGCAGTTTAAGTATAAAAAATAATTTTGTGATAGTACTCATTAATTTTCAAGAAACAATGTCAGCAAAACCGGTATCCTATAGAGATCAGCTTTAACATAAAACTATGTCAGTGGCACACTTTGGTGGGCTGCATGGTCTTGGGTAGTCATTTCATTCTCTCTCTTTTTTAAAAGATTTATTTATTTTTATTTTGTGTGTATGAGTGTTTTTCTGTCATGCATGTATGTGTGCCATGTATGTGTCTGGTCCCCATGGAAGTGAGAGGAGGCACCAGATGACCCAGAATTGGAGTACAGATGGTTGTGAGGTACCAACGCCATGGCATTGCTGGGAAGCTGAGCCCGGGTCCTCCATAAGAGCAGTAAGTGCTCTTAACAGCTTAGACAACTTATTTGAGTTCCCCTGTTTCTTGCTAGATCAACTTATTTGGGCACTGGAATTAGGGTCAGATTTTTATAATAGCATTTTTCATTCCATACATTAGGACATATAAGACTTCGGAGCTCCTGAGGTTATGAAGATACCCACTGCATTATCAGGCCTCCCCCTGGGGGAGCGTGCTCTGAGCATCTTTTAAAAAGCCTTTTTCTTTCCCTTCCTCTCTGTTGTGCTCCCTCCCCCTTTCTTCCCCTCTCCCTCTATCTCATGTGAACACAGCTCCATGGCCCCCTCAGGTTGCTGGCCTTTGGATGAGGCAGTGGGAAGCAGACAAACATTGTTCCCTGTCCCCAGACAGAACAGGAAGTACACACAAGATGTTCTTTTTAAAACAGAACTAGATGGCAACAGAGCAAAAGTCACACTCTGAGGTCTGACTGTTCCGTCTCAGACTTGTTCCGAGGAGAAAGAGCTCACTGGAGGATCTTTTACTGCTGTCCTGGGTGGCTCCTGCATGTGGCAATTAGACTTTTTTCCTATGAGCTTCTGTCATAGACTGTGATACAGAGCTACCTCAGAGGAGCCAGAGATAACTAGTTAATGTGTGTGGTATAAATCACTTCAAATTTCTCACAGGAATGCAGAATGTACATTAAATACCAAGTCTGGTGGTAAGGGAAGGAAAATAGAAGCGGTGAATCATGAGCACAGCACTTAGGTGTCTTAAGAGGCAGGTTGTGTGCACTGTAACTGCAGCTGGTAGCTGAGGAAGGAAAAACAGTGTTCCTGAGGGGCTGGGTTGTGTTCTGGGGCAGGGCTCAGGGGATGAATGAGGCAAGTTGCTGCCCCAGAGTTCAAGCTGGGATACTGGACCGTGGCAATGATGGAACATCCTAGTTGCTCCAGACTGAATCATCTAGTCTCTGCTTACCTTTTTTCAAGATGACATTAATGCTCAACTCCACTTACTTTTTTATATTCGTGCCTTTTGCCATGGGATGTGAAACAGCGCCTATCAAGAGGTAGACTGTATCTATGGAAACTTGATGCTGCATTTGGTCATGTTACTTGATTTGGCCAGCAGGATGTTTATGTTTGTTTACTAACAGGTGACTTAAAATGCTTGTATTCTCTCCTCTGTGTTTGTGAGGACATGCTGCTGAATGATGAGGAGCATGGAGCAGAGTCACGTAATCCAGGGTACCAGCAAAGCCAACCTAGGTCAACCACCAGCCATTGCTAAGCTGGACCAGCAAGAATAGCTACCCAGCTGATCCCACTGAAAATCACTCACTAGCACTCAAGTGCCTAACAAACTCTGCATGTAGGATGCTGTAAGTAAAGTTTCTGAGCTTCAAGTGGCTTGCCATAGAGCATTTTGGTGTTGTGTGTATGGTGTGACAACTAACTTGATATGCTTTTCAGTGAGTCCCTGAAACTCACATAACAAGCTGAATCCATTGTGTGCATCTGTATTGCCAGTAGAGATATAAGAAGCAGAGAGGAGGCTGAGAGACAGAATTGTGTAAGCATAGGTATGCAGTGCAATGGGAGAAACACAAAAGAGAGACTTTGCTTCAAAACAAAGTGGGAAGAGAGAATAGACTCCTGAAATGTTGGTCTCTGACCCTTAAATGCCAAGTGCTGTGGCATATGTACACCTGGACGTGCGCACGTGCATGTGCATGCATGCTCGAGTGCACACGCATGCGTGCGTGCGCACACACGCACATATTTTTTAAAAGTTATATTTAACATTCTTATGATTGTTCATGTTATAAGTCTGTCTCAACCATTAGGCTTCTAGGTTCATGAGTTTAGAAGACTTAACTGTTTTCCTGTATCCTAATGTGGAGATCACAGGGTGCTAAATACACAATATTTAATACTGTGGCACCCACGTTTACTGAATGAAGATAATGTGTATCAGGTGCATCTATCCTTTTCCTCCTGTGAGTGATGGCTGCAGCTGACACTGTCATTCTACAAGGGCAAGCCTCTGAGTGCCAGAAGTTGCTTCATTCACAAACAAAAGGAGCCCTTTTTAGCAGAGGCTACCCAGACCCATGATGGAATGTGGAATCACCTGGGCTCTGGGGAACAGAATTCCCCAGAATTCCCCAGTGAAATTTCTGACTATAGTGCCCCCTGGGTAAGGCCTGGACAGCCAGCTACCTCTGTGCTTTCCCCTCTCCTAGCAAGAATCCTCTCCCTTCCCCTCTTTATGGTTCTCCTGAGAAGTTGACCTCAGTAAATCATTTGCATAAATTTCCTCTTTCAGATTCTGCTTTCAGCCCACCCCAGCCAAGAATGAACACGAATTCAATTTGAACATTTCTTGTTCAGCCAAGAAAGAAAACAACTAATTTAGAACCTGGAATAATATCCACTGTGATACATCTTAGGATAGAGGCAAACAAGAACTCAGGTTTCTCGAAGGGCCCATGCACTCACAGACATCTAATAATTGGGGAGTTGGTTAGAGCCTTCCAATATAAGATTTTTAGTGAGTAAATAAAGTGTACAAGCATATGTCAAGGATTCATTCCTTCATGGGAAACATTCCTTCATATAATCGTACCACTGTATAACCAGACATTGCTCAACAGAACCTTCCAGGTGGAGGGCACTTGCTGCTTGACTACACTGATTGTCCTATCACTCCTCTAGCTGCTGATTAAAGAAAATAATTAACAACAACAAGGTGACAGTACCCGGGAACATGCTATGTGACATTAAAAGAAAACCGGAGGCCAAGAGTTGGCAAGATTGCATGAAAACAAAGTAAATCCCCAGAACCCACATTTTGAAAAGCTGAGTGTAGTGGCACCCACGTGGAATCAGTCACTGAGGCTCCCTGGCCTGTCAACCTAAGTCAGCAAGCAAAGTAAATAGTGTGACACTAGAGATTGGTCTCTGACTCCCACACATGTGCACATACATACATACTCACACATACACTCTCACATACACAACACACACACACACACTTCACACATACACACTCAAACACATACCCAAACACATTCACAAACACACGCACTCACACATGCACACGCAAATACACAATACTCTCATACATTCACACACTCACACATATAAAGTCACATGCACACTCACTCATTAACACAACACTCACATACATATACACATTCACACATACAACACACATATATTCACACATATACACATTCACACACAACACTCAACACACATGTACTCACATACATACACATTCACACACAGTCACATGCACACTCATATACACAAAACTCATACACACTCACACAAATACACATTCACACACACAACACACATGTACTCACACACAATACACATGTACTTACAGTCACATTCACACACAGTCACATGCACAATCATAAGCGCACACACCACACACACACACACACACACACACACTCACTCACATACCTAAACATAACTGGTGACTTTGTTGTGTTTTTCCTGTCCTTATCCATCAGTATTTTCTGACCTGGCTTATGTGACATAAAAGGGACCTTGCCACTGTGCTGATTTCTGGGGTCTCAGAAGTGCTTCTTCAGCCTTTAGAGCAAGCTGATCATTGTTTGATACATGACATCTGGCCCTGAGTTTAAGTATTGTAATGAGAAAAGCCCATGTATGTCCTCTTACCTAAAGGTAGTTTTTCTGCAGCAGTTCCCAATTGTCCTACTTAGGGTTTCTATTGCTGTGACAAGACACCATGACTAAAGGGACTTGGGGGAGGGGAGGGTTTAATCAGCCTAGGCTTCCATAGAACAGTTCATCAAAGGAAGTTGGGGCAGAACCTCAAGTGGGCAGAAACCTAGAGGCAGAGGTCATGAAGGAGCGCTGCTCACTGGCTTGCTCCCCATGGAGTTGCTCAGCCTGCTTTCTTACAGAACCCAGGACTGCCAGCCCAGGGAGGGCAACACCCACATTTGTCTGGTCTCTCTCCTATCAACCCTCCCCACAGGCTTACCTACAGCTGGATCTTATGAAAGCATTTTCTGTATTTGGGCTTCCTCCTCTCTAAAGACTCTACCTTGTGTCAAGTTGATGTAAAACTAGGCAGCATGCCAACTTTGCTTGACAGAGGGAACAGGAATGTTGCAGCCCAGCAAGGCAGAACACGTTAACAGCACACATGCCTTTATTCAGCAAAACCCAACCAAAATCACCTGTGATCTCACTCCTACAAAAGTCAGCAGGCATGGAGTAGGGAGCTTATATCTCTCCTTTACCACGCTATGAGAAGACAGCCAGGGACACTAAGTGGTAAAGCCAGACTTTTAGCCCTGGTAGGCAAAGACAAAACTCCAAACTTCTGTCAGTGGAGATCACCTAGTAACACCAGGCATCCTAGGTTCCAACACAGACCTAGCAGAAATGAAGCCTCCTCCCATTGCTCTGTCTTGATGTCTGAGGAGCCCAAGCAGAATTGAGACTTCTACCAGCACCTTGTGGTAAGGAGGCCATATAACCTGTTCTGTTAGACAGCAGTGCAAATCCTGAATGACAAGGCAGTTCCTTGCCTTCAAGCCAGGGAGTAGAAGCAAAACAGAAAGTCAGAATGCCCACAAAATGCCCTGGCCTGTGCTCAGATATGAATGAGGTCTGCAGTGGAACCTGGCCATCTACCTGTCCTGGTGGTTAAGAGTCTCCCACTTCTGGAACAGAGCCAGAGAATCAGAGTCTAATCAGAGAATCAGAAGTAAGACTCTGTGTCTAGAAAGCTAACATCCACATTTCAGTAAAAAGATACATTTCTTTATGAGCTTTACATGGTCAATGAGTTGTATCCTGGGTATTTCGAGCTTTTGGGCTAATATCCACTTATCAGTGAGTGCATACCATGTGTGTTCTTTTATGATTGGGTTACCTCACTCAGGATGATATTTTCTAGTTTCATTCATTTGCCTATGAATTTCATAAATTAATTGTTTTTAATAGCTGAGTAATACTCCATTGTATAAATGTACTACATTTCTGTAACCATTCTTCTGTTGAAGGACATCTGAGTTCTTTCCAGCTTCTGGCTATTATAGGTAAGGCTGCTATGAACATAGTGGAGCATGTGTTCTTGTTATATGTTGGAGCATCTTCTGGGTATATGCCTAGGAGTGGTATAGCTGGATCCTCAGGTAATGCTGTGTCCAATTTTCTGAGGAACCGCCAGACTGATTTCCAAAGTGGTTGTACCAGCTTGCATTCCCACCAACAATGGAGGAGTGTTCCTCTTTCTCTTCATCCTCACCAGCATCTGCTATCTGAGTTTTTGATCTTAGCCATTCTGACTGGTGTGAGGTGGAATCTCAGGGTTATTTTGATTTGCATTTCTCTGATGACTAAGGATGCTGAACATTTCTTTAGGTGCTTCATGGCATTCGAGTTTCCTCAGTTGAGAATTCTTTGTTTAGTGCTGTACCCCATTTTAATAGGTTTATTTGGTTGTCTGGAGTCTAATTTCTTGAGTTCTTTGTATATATTGGATATTAGCCTTCTATTGAATGTAGGATTGGTAAAAATCTTTTCCCAATCTGTTGGTTGCCACTTTGTCCTATTGACAGTGTCCTTTGCTTTACAGAAAATTTGCAATTTTATGAGGTCCCATTTGTCAATTCTTGATCTTAGAGCATAAGCCATTGGTGTTCTGTTCAGAAACTTTCCTCTGTGCTCAAATATTTGAGGCTCTTCCCCACCTTTGCTTCTATTAGTTTCAGTGTATCTGGTTTTATGTGAAGGTCCTTTATTCACTTGGACTTGAGTTTTGTAAGAGGAGATAAGAATGGATCGATTTGCATTCTTTTACATGCTGACCTCCAGTTGAACCAGCACCATTTGTTGAAAATGCTGTCCCTTTTCCACTGGACAGTTTTAGCTCCTTTGTTAAAGATCAAGTGACCATAGGTGTGTGGGTTCATTTCTGGGTCTTCAATTCTATTCCATTGATCTTCCTGCCGGTCTCTGTACCAATACCTTGCAGTTTTTACCACTATTGCTTTGTAATATAGCTTGAGGTCAGAAATGGTGACTTCCCCAGAAGTTCTTTTGTTGTTGAGAATAGTTTTTGCTATCTTGTGTTTTTTGTTATTTCAAATAAATTTGCAAATTGCTCTTTCTAGTTTGGTCTGGTTCTTCTTAGAAGGAGTAACAAAATACTCATGGGAGCAAATATAGAGACAAAGTGTGGGACAGAAACTGAAGGAGGGGCCGTTCAGAGACTGTCCCACCTGGGTATCCATCCCATGTGCAGTCACCAAAGGCAGACACTGATGTGGATGCCAGGAAGTACATACTGACAGGAGCCTGATACAGCTGTTTTCTTAGAGGTCTGCCAGAGCCTGACATATACGGAGGCAGATGCTTGAAGGTAACCATAGAGGTTCCCAACGAAGAAGTTAGAGAGAAGACTGAAGGAGCTGAAGGGGTTTGTGGCCCCATGAGGAGAGCAACAATACCAACCAACCAGAGCTCCCAGGGTCTAAACCACCAGCCTGGGAGCACATAGGGAAGGGCCCATGGCTTCAGCTGTATATGTAGAAGAGGATGGTCTTGTTGGGCATAGGAGGGAGAGGAAGTCCTTGGTCCAGTGAAGGCTGGATGCCCCATTGTGGGGGAATTTGGGGTGGGGAGGAGGGAGTGGGTGGGTGGGGCACATCCTCATAGAAGCAGAAAGAGGGGGGATGGGATAGGGGATTTATGGGGGGGGTGAATGGGGAAAGGGGATAACATCTGAAATGTAAATAAAATATCTAATAAAAAATTAATCAAAAAAGTTACTTTTCACGGGGAGAAGGGAAATATTACAAAGCCCCCAAAGAGAATGAGTAGCAGTAAACAGACACTAAAGTTGAGATGACAGAAATATTAAAATTGTCTATCTAGAGACAGGGTCTTATGTAGTCCAGGCTGGCCTCAAATTCATAGTATAGCTTCTGGACCTCCTTTCTTCACCTCCCACATGCTGGGATTAGAGGTAAGTACCACCATGCTGAGTTTTGTACAGTGCTGGGCATGGCACCCAGGGCTAGACAAGCACTTTACCAATGGAGTGGTATACCAACATCCTCTCAGATAACTAAGGCACTATCATAAAGACAATGAGTCTGCAGTTGAAACACTCACTTACATAGGAAAACCATAGTCATCAGAGACCCCCGAGCTGGAGTTAGATCTGGTTGTGAGCTGCTGGATGAAGATGCTGGGAACCAGGACCTAATTTCCTCTACAAGAGAGATAACGTTTTTTTGTTTTTTTTTTTTTTTTTTTTTTTTTTTTTTTTTCTGCCGAGATGTCTCTACAGTCTCCCAAATGGAAATTAGATAACTGAAAAGGGCATAGGAATTAAAATAAAAAAAATAAACACAGATGAATAACGAAATTGGTGATGTGCAGAGAATCCACATAAACAAGCTCCCTGCCTGAAAAAACAGGCTGAAAAGAGTAATAACAACCAAAAAGGAAAACCATGACCTCAAATGAGCCGTGGGATCATAGCAAAGGGTCTTATGTTTGGATTCATAGAATGAGGGAAGGGAAAAGGTGGAGATGAAAAAGTGTGGGAAGCCATAACAGTTGAAAACAACATTTTTCAAATGGCATATGCCTTAACAGTGAGGAAGCTAGATCAAATTCAAGATTTCCAGGAACACAGCTGTATAGATCCCAAGTTTCAGGGTCACCAGCCTACCAGGCCTTGTTAGCTCTCCTGTAGAAGGACCCAAGTGACTTCCATCTATAATAACAACAAAAATAATGACTGGGAGCACATAGGGAGGGACCTATGGCTCCAGCTGTATATGTAGGGGAGGATAGTGCTGGGAGCCATAATGGCAAACTGACTTTGGTTACCCCAGGACGAGTCAGAAGAAAGAACAGGCATGTTGAAGACACCCAGTGCTCACTAGTTTTGTGCACTTAGTACTTTTTGCATGTGCTTTGTCTAAGAAAAAAAAAGTGTTTAGATTAACAAGCTCTTCTTCATATTTCCAAACAGACATGTGAGTGAATCCTTGACCAAAATGTGGGACTTTAAGCAGAAATCTAAGTGTACAAACAACAGCAAGACAATAAAGATAATGTAAAAGTGATTTTTTTTAACTTTACATTTATTGGAGTTCCAAGACAGAGTGTAGCACTTGAGACTGCGGATCATCACATCTGAAGCGTGTGGAAGGCAAACATATACACTCTATAGGCCGTTCTATGGGATGGCAGCTCAGCAACTTTGAAATCATGAGTCAAAGGCTGCCTGAGAGTGATTGTCAGAAATAGGATAGATTTATAGAAACATAGAAGACCCACAAATTGAGGAGGGAAGATTTAAGACTTAATTTAATCAATTATTCAATTAATCCAATTTAAGTGTAAATAAAATCCTGAAAAATATAATTTCTAAAACTCTGATCCCAAAGATGTAAAATTGCTACCACCACCAACACACATCACACACGCACGCGGTATGCCCATTACTGGTGAGAAGGTCTCATAGAATTTTTCACATTCCATTTCTGTCACTTCTCCAAGTCCTGTCAAGTGCCACTGGGTAGCTCTGAGCATGTGTGGGTCTTCCCCTCCACGAGTGGAAGGTTTGTGTTTATTGAATGTGTTTTTGTCCTGCAGCTGCCATATTGCCAGGGGAGAGCAGATGTTAGGCAAACATTTGTTTGAATTAAACTTAATTAGCTATGTTTCCATCCCCTATTTTTAAATGGCATATTCTGGGAAGTGATCCTAAAGTGGTTTGGTTTCAGAGGATGAAAAAGCTCAGAAAAAGCTAGAATTCACCAGTCCTACTTGCAATCTGACATGGTGGCAATGCTGAACAGAATCTGAACCCCCTCCAGCTCTGGGGTACAGGTCCTGGAAGAAAAGACACGTCAGACACAACACATCATTTTGTATTCTCAGAGGAGAAAATTCTGCCCTGTTGCCCCTAGCCAGTTAGTTCCCAAGGGGCCGGATAGCCTTACATCCTGCCTCATCCAAACAGCAGGTTTTACCCTCAGTAATCACCTTAGGTGACATCCATGATTGACATCCACAAGTTAAAGACACAACGGGAAACTTCTATAAGCTAGAATTTTAGAGTGCACATCACAGGCTGCAGAGATACAAACAGCCTGAAAAATATCACCACCAACTGGGCAACAGCATAGGAATCTAAGTTCTAGATAGCGAAGACATCTAAAAGAACAAGCCAAGAACCAGTAATTAGCTATTCCAGTTAAAGACCTAAAACTAACATGGGCAAGCATTTTGACATAGCAAAATGCAAGTGAATAGGCATTTTAATTATTTCTTGGGTAGTCCAGCCTATAAACTAAGTGACATGGGTTTGTATTTATCTATTTTTTTTTTTTTTAAAAAATTAGAATTCAACATTTAGCCTAAAATACATTTTTCTTGGGACAGTAGAGACAGCTCAGTGGTTAAGAGCACTGTCTGTTCTCCCAGAAGACCCCCGTTGGATTCCCAGCACTCAATCATTTGTAGCTCCAGTTACAGGGAATCTGATGCCCTCATCTTGGCCCCTGCAGGCAATAGGCATGCATGTGTGCAAAGACATACATGCAGGTAAAACACCTATTCAAATAAAACAAAACACCTGTACTAATGACAGAGTCAGAGTATCAGAGAATTAATTAAGACACCACAGTATGGGGCCTGACAAGCAGTACCACTTGATCTATTCGGGCTCCCCTGAAGTGGATGTGATGCATCTTAATAACCATGAGATTGAAATGAGCTGTGACCTACAATGTGCAGCCACCGGCCACATTCATTACTGTATTGAATGATTCAGTCTCTCTGTATATGTGAACGAAGCATGAGTGTCCTGCAGGTGGGTGTGGACGTGCACACGTGCTGTGACACACCCATGAAGATCAGAAACCAAAGGCAGGAGTTAGTCCTCTTTCCACCTCGTCTGAGGCAGGGTCTTTTCTCTACTTCATGAGCCAGGCAAGGTGGCCTGAAATCTTGTGGTGCTCTTGTCTCTGACTCCTATTTCCTTTAGATACTCTGGGAGGACAGACAAGTAGGCTACAGTTCTTTTCTGGTCCTCGGGATCCCAACTCAGTCATCAGGTTTGGTTGCCAAGTGCTTTAGCCATGGAGACATCTTCCAAGACCTGATAGTTCAGTTCCTTATCATCACAGTTCAATCACATAGCTAATGGCTAGATAGTGGACTGCACCAGGATTTGCCACTGTCATCATCACAGAGCATTCTGTTGGACAACAGAAGTGACAGACTGAGATGCATGCAAATCAGAACTCCATCAGAACACTGTGGAAGTGAAATGCTAACAGGGTAATGTGGACACCCATGGAGGTGTGTCATAGCATGTGTGCACATCCACACCCACATGCACCCTGAGACCCTTTGCACCAATGATGGAGGGGGAGACGGTCATCTGCCCCTTGCTTTAGTGTTCTGGAGCCCCTGGAAACAGTCAAGGATGGCTTCAAGGATGACTTGATGTGTGCTAGCTATCCTTAGGGAATCTGGTACTGGTACCTAGAGTCTGACACACCTGTGTCAGGATGAGAACAGAACCACAATTCGAAGGCAGATCTTAATACTTATGAAAAGACAAACTAACATGACTGGAGCAGTTTCCACTGGCAAGTGTGGCCTTTTGTAGACCAGTATGTTCCCTTAAGGGCCAAAATTAGGAAAAACATACTCTCCACTTTTTCGTTTCAGTGTCACCTTGATGCCTACACCTGCATCTCCCATTTTGGAGACAATAACATGTTACCGGTTTGGGGTTTTGTTTTTAAATCTAGAGTGGAGGTTAATACGCTTTTTCTGTGATGGGCCAGAGATGAATATTTTAGGGTCATGAGGTTTCTATGGCAACGATGTGTGCTGTTGTAGCACAAACATAGCCACACGACACATAGAAACTTAATTTACCCCAATAAGCCCTATGGCCTTAGTTCGGCACCTTCGGGTCACAAAGTCTATGTAATAACACACCCTGCCCCACTCCTCCAGTATTTATTTCTTATTATTTTTAGAAATTTTATCACTGTATTTTTGAATATATATTAGATCCTGCCAAAGATCTCATTAGACTTATAAATGTATAACTTAGAAGTGTCAAAAATAATTTTTATTCCCATTTGTATTCAAGTTTCCAATTTAAAAACAAACCTAATTCTTCATGGTGATTTTCTTTGCCTTGAGGAGTAAGCACAGAAAGGACACAGACACACACTGTACAAGGAGTCATTAAAAGCGATGTGCAGGTTAGGTCTAGTTAGGTCTAGTTATCTGGAAACCTTCCCCGCTGTTTTACTAATTTACGAATGGAGACAGAACCTCAACTGAAAAGCTCTGACTGACAAATGCAATAGGCTACCCAAGTCAAAGAAATGGATATTAGTAACTGGGGGAGTCAGAGATGAATCTCTAAATACAATATTTGTTCTAGGAAACTGTGGCAGTCAATGGTAGACTAACAAGCCAGTTAAAAAACCCCACACACCGAGCAGTTCAGGGGTCATCTTTAAATATTCAGAATGTCATTTCTTTGCACAAACATTTTGTGCTTTTACAGAGCCAAAGTACTGATAACTACTTCCTAGCGCTAGGAGGACAGCTCAGTGGAAAACAGTGCTTGTCGAGCGAGCATGAGGATCCGAGTTACAATCCCCAGCATCAACATAAAATGCTAGACATGGCACAGATGCTTGCAGCTTTGTGTCTGTAAGAGACAGGGACGGCAGGACAGTAGGACAGCAAGATCACTGGTGGCTGCTGGCCATCAGTCTAGCTCCAGGCTTAGTGGTAGACACAGAGTTAGAGCAGAACATTCAACATCCTCATCTGGCCTGTGTACACACACACACACACACACACACACACACACACACACACACCTGTGTACACACACATGCACGCACACACACACATACACACGCATGCACGGGCGCGCGCACACACACACACATCCCACTACGGACAAGACTGAAAGGTAACTATTTGATATTTTTATATAGTTACAGGCTGCTAAGAATTTCAGAACACGGGACACACTGGAGAAGGGCACACAGGGGGACTGAGGAGCCAACGGCACAGCTGTAGCAGATTGTCTATGAGTACCACAGGGTCTGTTCCACACAAACCTCAGGATACAGGCATGCACAGCGTCAAACACAGATGCAGAGCATTATGGATACTGGTGCAGCAGCAGGGATGTGAGCCATCCAAACACATAACATTGGTACTTAAAACAAAACAAAACAAAAAAAAACAAAACAAAAAAAAAAAAAAAAGAAAGAAAAGAAAAAGGCTTAACAGCTTATTTGAAGAGAAAAACTATTTGTCTATTATTAACCATTAACCCTTCTATAAAATAACCACATGTATGGTTTCGTTTCTTTCCCCTCCAAACTGGTTGATTAGAAACATCAATATACAAAATAGGCACAGGTCTTTTTCAAAGAGCAAAACGTACACTGCTTACTATTAGCTAACTGACAAAATTCACATTTACTTCTATTTACTGTGTAAACTAGTTATTAAGCTATCAGAAAACAGAAGATTTAAAAAGACCTTGTTAATAATAGTCTTCACTCCTTGCCATGTTTGAGAAGAGATGCAGGATTTGATCTAGTCGATGCTTTATTTCTCCATGGTACATGCGGATTTATAAAATAAAGACTTTTTACTTTACCCATTCTGTAAAATGTGTGAGGATAACGTGAAATGAACCAAGTGTGTCTCGATACGCACTGGCGTACGAATGGGAAAACTGGTACACCCAGGAGGCCCCTGCTATACGGCACTGTCTTTGACTGCGCCACACCACCCTGTCCACCATCAGAGACATATTTCTGGGCCTGTGTCTAATGTGTACAGTTTAGTCCTTCACTGAATCACTGCCACAGAAAGGGTCACATGACAAGGCAGTCTGGTGCTGGAATGATCCGGGTCAACTGCAGTTTCTTAAGCTCCGGTACAGAGGCTAGTGTCCTCATAAGAACAGATGGTGAAGCAATGGTGAACCCACAGAAACAAGAACCATTCAGTTAAGTAGCACTGAAAAACAATTTTATTTAAAATGTGTATGACTATAAATTTATCAAAATTAAACAAAATCAAGTTAAGAAAATTCCCATCACAAAAAATGACATCATTAGGAAGGCCACATTCTGTCTGATGACATCTCTCATCTTTCTGTGACAAATTGATAGATGTGAGGTGGAGGGGACAAGAGTGAAAGTCTGACCACCACCAACAGCTTGATCGGCAGCATGCCTCTTCATGAAATGGCTTAATTACACAGAGTTTCATAAAAATTGGCATTCAGAAACTCTGACACAAAAACGAAACCTTCCACTGCAAACCTGTGACTAAGGCTTCTGGCTGGAACTCAGTGTGAGGCAGACAGTGGATTTAACATTAAGGCACAGGGTAAAATGTGTGCAATGTACACGTATTAACACGGGATGCCCAACATAAGCCACACTTTAGAACGTTCATGGGCTTTCTAAATGTACTGGAATTCGGAGCCAGTGGAGAGAGCACTGCTCATAGAAGCTCAAGTGTCTTAACTGTACCCTTGTGAAAGTCACTGTGCTAAATACAATCCTGTTTGAGCTTGTGAGTCCTGTAAAATTTTCTATTGTAGAATAAATGTGAGTGAACCTAGATCTGGCTTTAAACACTGTACCTATGCACACTACTTGGCCACACTGACTGTGGCCCGAAGCTGGTAGACCCTGCTACTGAATGGGCAAGAGAAGGTGTGAAATTGTAAGGAGTAAATTTTTTTTTTTAAACAATGACTACAGTATAAAATCATCTTTAGGCACTCTGGATAGCATATTTGAAAAAGTTCAGGCTTAATATTTTTCACATGATGATCCTTGTGTGTGTCCTCTTCCCAGTGAGAAAACAATTGCTTTCACAGTGGTGAGGGACATGTCCGTCTTCATGGGAGCCAGGAGAGCCATCACTTCTTTGTCACACTGGCAACAGCTTTCTTGGCTGCATCCTCTAGATCCACAGCTGATGTAATGGGGAGTCCGCTGTTTTTGAGGATATTCTGAGCCTCCTGGACATTAGTTTCCTAGAAGAGGGAACAATGGGAAATCGATAAATTAGTCTGCCAGTGGCACACCCAGTCAAGTCGGACAACAGGAATCCCAGGATGCCTGGTCTCCCTTGATGCCAACAATTTAAGTAGAACACATGTGGCTTTATTGCCAAGCTTGAGCTTTTCAGATACACCCAGCTGACATTTTCAGACCCTCTTCTTTTCACTTTAATGAACTCTCATTAGAAAGACACCTCCTGTATTGTCTCTGGCATTCTAAAATGAGAAACAAGCATTCTTCCAGATCATGAATACACAAAAAGTTTCTCAGCACTTGCTCAGTAAATTTGAAGGAAAAAAGTCCTAAACTGGATCTGTCTCTTCCCTGAGTCTGGGAGGACAGGCTTTAAAAAAAAAAAAAAAAGTGACTTAAGCATGTCATAAAATGGCTCTGGTGTTCCTGTCCAGCTGTCAGGTGGACTTCTTTAGAACAAAGGCTCTGAATGCATGGCCATGGAGAACATGCCTTCGATGTGGGCACAAGTAAGAACAGGCCCTTGCCTTGGTCAGCACGTGTCACTCAGAGACAACGGCCAGGGGAGCAGACTGTGCTGAGGAAGAAGCTCTGAGACATTGCATCTGCTACAGCAGTGGGAAGCAGTGGGAAGTAGGTGTCACACAGTCTCCCAAGGGCCCCTGGGTGCAGTGACAGGGGGAAGGAGCCAAAGCTCTCACCTCAGCCATGCATTTAGAGAATGGTGTTTAATCACTTAATTTCCTTGAGTTTCAACTTAAAAAAATTTATGACTGCTTTGCCTGCATGTATGTCCTTTCCCCATGTGCATGCTTGGTGACTGCAGAGGTCAAAGGCTAAGGAATCTGCACATTAGCCTGCAGGGGTGGCTGTCACAGAGCAATGGCAGAGTGAAGCAAAGGCCTGGCCTGAGCTAGAAGTACATCTCTGGACCAGAAGTTGGATGTGTCACTTCCATCTCCTTCCACAGAGAAGTTGACTGGGATACCTTCCCTAGGTGCCCTCTAAGTAGGTCAGGGACAAAACCTAAGAAAAAGTACAAGAGCTTTTCCTTTCTGGCATTCTTCAGTCTCAGCACCTAGCTCCCCAGATCCACCAAGCTGTGGAACATAACTGTTCCCGGCCACTCTCCTACCCCATCCTTGTATTTTGGGGTTAGTTTTTTCCCCCCATAGTTTCTTTCACCCATTCTGAGATCTATTCACTCAGAATTCAATATCCACTATTACCTGAATTCTCCATGTGTAAGGACAAAATAAATGCTAATTTTTTTTAAAACCTCACATATGAAGCTTTTTCCTTGGAACCAACAGCATAGATAATTCAGGTCCCTAATTAATATCATCTGCAGCATCTAGCCGAGGAGCAGTCTTCTCAAGGGAATAAAAAGGATGGATGTTAAAATTCACAAGTGCCTAGGCAGGCATTCAGAGCGCCACTGGCCTTTGCCCTGCATACCCACCTGCTCCCTCGAAGCTGTCTCTCCCCGTCTCCTGGGCCTCCTTCCTTGCCACTACCTTCAGTGTTCCAGCTACAGCAGGCTTGTCAGATGTGCTGCTGGAGTACTCCCTGATCTCGACATCACAACAGGGATGGGCCCTGTAGGGCAGCTTAGTGACATTTCCCACAGCCTGCTACACATCCTTTTCAGTGCTAGGTTTGCTTCTCAGGGTATCTTGCAGTATCACCCACATGTTACATGTGAGCTGACAGACTGGGTAAGGACAGCCACAGTCACAAATGATGATGCCCGAGGAGAGAGGTTTGGACAGATCCTTCTCTTACCATTTTGCAAACCTGAGGGTTCTCCAGAGGCCTTGGCGGTAACTCCATGTTCTGGCACTCTATTTGCCCTGGCTACTCTGCAGGGCAGGCTCCAATGCTAACAATAATAACAATGTGGTGCTCCAAGTGAAGAGAGGCCTCACTCTTGTGTAACGCTGGTGGGCGTGGCCAGGGGAAAGGGTGAAGGGAGCCTTCCCCCTTCCTCCTGGCAGCATCTTCAGTGGTACACCAAAATACCTAATTGCTTCATAATTTCAGGATCTACTAAAGTGAATTTTAATTACACTTGCTGTTATACTTTAATTACAGTCTTAATTATTAAGTATATACCGGCATGCTTGAAAGAAGAGGGTGTGAAGGGATTGTCACATTCAAAGAGCCCAGGAATAAACTATTGTGCGCTGAGAAGCGGATCCAGAGGGAGCCGCAATGAACAGATGGAGATCAGGAGGAGGTTGGGCAGCCAACTTGGGACAAGTGAAGAGGGCATCATGGGGAACAAGCCAGAGAAGGATGACCATGTGAGGAGAAAAAGACAGGGTCCATAGGTGAAGAATCAGAGAGCTTGTCATGTGGCATTGCCCTGTCCTTTGTCTTCCCCCTCTCTTCCCCTCCATGGCTAGGCTTTGCCCACAGCCTGGCCTGGCCAGCAATTACTACCATTTGCTTCCTCCTTCTGGTTGAGGAAGCAGCTGGAGGGGAAAGAGAAGAGAGGTTGCAAAAAAAAAAGGAGCCAGTAAAAAATCAGGTCACGGGCAGCAAGGATGCCCTGGGCAAACGCTTGTGAGTTTCTCCATCTTTTGGGGAATGGTATTACTGGAGTGTTTGAGGCTTCTTTCTGCTTTCTGACCTCAATGGCTGACATCTATGTCAAGCCCCCTTCCTGACTTTATTTCTAAGTAGAAACCATCACAGCCACTTTAAACTCTGACATGGAATTAAGTGTTCTAAAGAGAGTGTTTATGCCCCTGCACACAATTACAACTGAAATCAACCACTTTCCCACACTTAAATGGTGCTGGTGATGTGCTCTAGTATTTACTAAATGCTGCCATGCTTTTCAATCAGGCTGCAGGACAACATGCTTAATAACCACCTAAACACATCACTGATCAGCTCAGCTGGCCGTCACTTCTGAATTCTGGCTTCTTAATAGTCGTTTGGCCATGTGGCTACCTACCCACTCACAGGCCTTGAGAAAGACAGTGTGTAGAGAACCAAAGGGGGCACTGGCTCAACACAGACTCTTGCTTGGCTGCCAGCGGACGTGAGAAAAATAATCACATTAAACACATAAAAATGGCTCTGCTTCCAAGTGTTCTATAGTGGCCTCCCGCCACTGGGTGGAGGAAGAGAGCTGTAAACAGAGATGCAGGGGTAATTTATCAACACCCTGAGCTTTCACTATGCAGGAGAGATGACACTGGACAGGGCTGACAGGGTTTAGGTGAAGAAATGCAGCCTCTGCCCTGCCCGAACTCAGGCCAGCCTTTACCCCAGGAGCAAAAAGAAAAACACTGTCCAGCAAGGACATGTACAGAAGCTTCTTCTGAATTACTACTTTTATAGGACTTCAGATGTATTTATGTATGTATGTAGTTTTTATATACAAGTGTGTGTACACATGTGTGCCCGTGTGCCCATGGAGACCAGAGATCAACACTGAGAGTACTCCTTAATTATTCTCTACCTTATGTTTTCAGACAGGGTTTTCTCACTGAACCTAGAGTTCAATTTACCAGAAGCCTGCTTGTCTCCCTTCACTGTTACCACTACACCCAGCCCAGCCCAGCCCAGCCCGGCCCGGCCCAGCCCAAGGGTCACAGATGTGAACTCTGCTGCCCCTCCTGCTAACACAGGCTCTCAGGATCTGAACTCAGGTTCTCATGTTTGTGCAACAGGCACTTTACTATAACTCAGCCAACTCCCTAGCCTGATCATTCAGGTTTTTTTCCTTTTTAGAAGAATACAATGCCATCATTAAATATACACTGACTACATGTTACCAGATTTTAAAAGAGACTATGAAGATAAAATTGAAAACAGTACAAGCTTGCTGCCTATATGTGATTATGGGTTCCTAAATAATATAAAACTCATTTCTCAAAGCAAATCTAAAATCAGCAGCATTTTAGCCCCTTCTCACAGATAAAGTACCAAGGACTTAGCAGCTGACCTAATGACTCCCAACAAGCTGGAAGATAGAAAAAGACTAGAGTTCAGATTTATCTGAAATCAAAACCACACACTGGCCATGCACCATGGAGCACCACACCAAAAAGAATGCTGGCAATTCTTTAAGCTAAGCTTTCACTTCATCTCACTGGGGGCAAACTGAGGCTCAGGTACTAGGAAATATACTTGGTCAAGTAATCAGTGAGCTATCACAGGCCTGATTCAGCCTCCTGTTCTAAATCAGGGCTGGCACACTATGGCTTTTAAGCCCAGTGCAGCCCACAGTCTCTTTGCATGCTACTTATAAGCTAAGAATAGTTTTCATATTTTTAAATAGCTGGGCAAAAAATCAGAATAATATTTTGTGATACATGAAAATTACATGAAATTCAAATTTCAGTGCCCATAAATAGAGTTTTGATGGAGCAGGGCCAAGCTGATGCGCTCGCAGGCTGCGGATTGCTGTGCTCTGCCACGGCAGAGCTAGGGCGGTGACACAGACAGTACAGCTCACAAGGCCTGAAAAGGTTCAGTTCAGCTCCGAGGCTTCTTTTCTTTCCTTGGAGTAGAAGCAGGGCACATTCTCCAAAGTAGTGGGTTCCTGAGGGTCCTGTGTCCATGTGTCCTGCTCCTCCTGTCAAGCCATCATCAGATAGAGCATGGCTGAGGTCTGGCGAACTGCTATTTAGATAACATTTCAAATCTCTTTTCTCTTGTTATTCTCTTAGTAATGGAATGATTCAACAGACATACTGTGAAGGAGATCATGGACATATTTCCATCCACAGTAGCCCCAAAGAACATACATATCTAGGAATAAACCTCACTAAGGAGACAAAGGCTCTACAATGAACTCTAAATCTCTGAAGAAAGACACTGAGGAAAAGACTAGGGAATGGAGAGGGTTAGTAGAATTAATATTGTGAAAAATGATCATTTTACCAAAAGCAATTTATGGATTCAATGCAATTCTAGTCAAAATTGCCAAAACATTTTTCACAGAAATAGAGAGAAAAACTCAGCTACTTTATTTTAACTGTGAAGAACTATTATGACCAAGGAGACTTATAAAGAAACATTTAACTGGGGCCTTGCTTACAGTTCAGAGGGTGAGTCCATGACTATCAGACCAGGAGCTCAGCAGCTGAAAGGCAGTCATGGCACTAGAGCAGTAGCTGAGTGCTTACATCCTGATCCAAGGCAGAGAGAATGCAAACCGGGATGGCATGGGGCTTTGATACCTCAATACTCAGCCCCAGTGACACAACTCCTCCAACAAGACCCCACCTCTAATCCTCACCAAACAGTTCCACCAACTGAGGACCAAACATTCAAAGACAAAAGCTTATGGGGCCATTCACATTCAAATCACCACAAAAAAAAATTCTAAAATTACATGGAACCACAAAGGCTCCAATAGCCAAAGCTACCCTGAATAAAAAGAACAAGACCATTCCAAAATTTGCCATTCTAAATTTCAAGGTATACTGTAGCGTTACAGTCATACAACAGCCATATGGTACTGGTACACGAACAGACATGTAGATCACCGAAACAGAGTGGAAGACCCAAATATGAGTACATACAACTAGAATCATCTGGTATTTGACACAGATGCCAAAAACACATTGGAGAGAAAACACCAACAAATGATGCTGGGAAAACCAATATCCACATGCAAAAGAATGAAGTTAGGCCTGCATCTGCTACCTTGCATGAAAATTAACTTCAAGTGCATCAAAGATGTCATGTACAAACACTGAAGCTGCTGGAAGAAAACATAGGCGGCACCTAACAGGAAGCAGGTGTAAGAGAGTCTCTGAACGAGACTCCATGTAACTAGGAATTAAGGGCAACAATTGACAGCTGGGACTCCATCATACAAAAACCCGCAAGACTGAGAAAACAACTAACTGAGTGGAGAGGAAGCCCACCGAGTGGGAGAGAATGTCTACCAGCTATATATTTGACAGAGGACTAATATCCACAATACAGAAAGAACTTTCTGAGCACAGAACCAGAGGCAAAACACCCATTGTGCCGGTATCCCTCCCTTCTTTGAGATAATCCAAGTCTCAGGTTGGATACCATCTGTCAGTCAATGGCAGTCAGACGTAGGGTTAGTGACAAGGGTTCAGGTGCTATGGCGAGTACAAATTGTACAGCTAACATTTACTAAGATCAGGCCTTTGCAGACAATTGGAAAGCTAATCTGTGCCTTACAATGAATGACATTATGATGCTGTTACTTGGATATTTGTCAGTTCCTGCATATGCCCATGTACATGCGCATGTAATGTACTTGTGAAAAAATATAGGTCTATTGACAAGTGTCTTCCTCAATTATTCAGGATATTATTTTCTGAGAAAGGGTCTCTCATAGAATCCGCAGCTCACCAACTACATAGACTGGCTGGTTAGCACACTATTGGAATCATGCTGTCTCTCTTGCAGTGCTGAAATTACAGGCACATACTGCCACACTGGACTTCTGATTGGGTGCTGAGGGTCCAAATTGACCCTCATGATTTGGTTGCAAACACTTTACCTACTGAGCCATCTCACCACCTCAATCAATACTCTCAGGTTTTTTATTCCCATACTACAGGTGAGGAAGTTGAAATTTCACTCCTGGTTTTATTCTAGCTAGTAGCTGAATGACTTGAAAAAGTCACTGTCCATTTGACTTGAGATTCTTTACCCTTGGGTGAGAATTTTATCTACCTACACATTCTATGAAAATTAAGGCTGATACAAGGTGGCCTGTGGCGCTGTATCACAGCCATGGTAAGAAGACACAGGGTGAGGTCTGCTGTGAGGAGTAGCCAGCTTCAGCAGCAGGAAGTCTCTGACCAAGATGAAATCTTTTGACCACAAAAGCAAGGATCAGGATCAAGTCTAATGTGTGTTCACTGAGAGCTAATCCTAGGTGCATATGCTTTTGCTTTCAATTATGTATCCCTCAAAAAAGACAGCATAAATATTAATGCAAGCCATGTTCAACTGTAATATTAAACAAGAATGCGAAGAACCCTCTGGCAAGCAAACCCAGGCTGCAGTGCTTACTCCACTTATGCTCATCATGTACAGGCACAGAACGGATCTTTCATTATTTTAGAAGTTTCTTTTGTTCTTTGAAGATTTTTTTGTCTCCTCTTCCCAATTCCTCTCCCATCCACCTGTTTTGTCTTCCTTCTATCACCTAAGTCCACGTAGTGCTGCTTGCATAGTCTTGGATGTGTGGCCTTCCACTAGGATGTGTTACTCTCCTTCTCCCAGAAGCCATGAGTTGCCAATAGCTTCTCAGCTAGGTAGGAGTGGGCTTCAAGGTTCCCTGCCCCCTCCATGCTGGGATTTGGTCTGTCATGAGCTTGCTCAGGTCTTGTGCATGCTGTAGGACAGATCTTTTGAAGAGATCTTAAAATGTGCAAGGCCTTTCTTGTACATTTTCCTTGAGTCTCCTCATGGTTTTCAATCCCTGTGTCCTCTATCTTATAGATAATGGAAGGTAACTGTGACCGTGCTAGACTGTCAGTCTAAAATGCTGACCGGACTTCGGATCTCCATTCATCCTTGCTATGGTTTGGTTATAGAAGGCAATACCCCCCTCAAAGACTCATGAGCTGTATGTGTGCTCTTCAGCATAGTAGTGTGGAATTGGTGCAAACCTGGAGTTCTAGTGGAAGGTAATTGTGTCATGAGGACTTACCTAAGGGATAATCTAGGCTATAATGTGCATTGTCACAAAAAGAGCGACGCTGCCCTTGTTCAGTCTCGTGTCTTTTTTTTCCATGCAGTCTTGGTTGGACTCAAACTCTATGTAGCCAGGTTGACTCTGAATTCCTAATTCTGCCTCCATCTCCCATGTGCTGGTGCCACAGGTGTGTACGGCCATGTCTGCTCTCTTGCCCCTGGGCTTGTATACAAGATGATTTCTTCCAAATGCAACTCTGCCACATGTTGTCATCCAGGCTCTCCGAGACGAGCAGACACCAGCAGATGTAGATCTAAGTAAAGCTCTTTCCCTGGTAAATTATCCAGATGTAGGTGTTTTGTCACAGCAGCACACACATACTGATAGACTGCCTGAGAAGCCCTACCACTACATTATGGTATGTGACTTTAAGTGAGGGAGATGCCTGAGCGTAGACTCTACTGCTAAGATTGTCCTTAAGAAAAACATTGTATTTGAAGAGCTGATAGTGCTTGCCAGATTCTAACTTGACTCTTATGAGAAATTTACATGCTGAGCCCAGAGCTAGAATTAGAAATGGATAAGAGGAGGAATTTCTGAAATGCTAGGCTGTTTCTGGGCTCTTTTCCACTTGGGGGTCTGCAAACTAGGGCTCATAAACCAGACATATTCTGATATCTGTTTTTGTACCAAAAGACTTATTATGACCCAGGGGGGGCCATGTCCCCCTGTACTGTCCAGAGCTGCTTCAACACTACCACAGATTGCCAAGCAACTGCAGCAAGGGTTATCCTATCCTCAAAGGCCAAGAACTGGCTCTTTATAGGAAAGCTCACAATGAGAATGCCTGATCTCAGATCTGATGGACTACACAAAGTAAGAAATTATCTCATTTGGTTCTTTCCCAGTCTGCAGCCCCACTTTACTTCCTGTTCCCGATAGAATAGAATAGAATAGAATAGAATAGAATAGAATAGAATAGAATAGAATAGAATAGAATAGAATGCTGTATTTCTAGGGGAGAAAATCCTCCGTATGGTTTCATTCACTAATGGCCAATGGTTGGCTCAAAAGCACCTGGCATTCCTTTTGACATCTGTAGTATACAATCATGATTATGGAACCTCGTTCTCTGAGCTACAACGCATCAGGATTTTATTGGCCCAGTACTTTCGGCAGCCATGGTCAATGAGCAGAAGGTGGCATGGGGTGAAAGCCAGCTGTCCTCCCCACTCTAACACACTGTCATGCAGGCTATCTGGATAGACCAGGAACAGTCTTCAGAGGGTGTCTCTGGAACCATCATATTGGCAGGGTAGACTCGTCATCTGTAAAACAAGGGATTAAATCTCCCTGCAGGGCTTCCCCAATAGCAAGATGCTAATTAGAGTAACTACTGTGTTGCATGAAGAAACTGAGGCATGAAGACATGAACTGACTGGTCCCACTGACAATATCTAGAAAGCAGACAGGGAGTCTGCATTAGAGACAGTGGACCTAATGCCTACCATGCTTTAGCCATTCTTCTTTAAAACTGCTCCTCTGTATAACAACGGCCAGAGAGGATTAGTCTCTCACAGATACCTCCATCCACTACCCCACTGCCCTGAGAGCATGGGGACACTGCATAATGCTGGGGTTATCTTCTTTGAGAAGACTTAGCCTACAGATATGACAAGGCTACAGATATCCAAATGGCAGAAATGCTGGTTACGCACATTATCTATCTAGAGGTGAGATGAGGGAAACCAGAACTGCCTAAGAGAGTAGATTAATGCAGATTAAAAGTTTCGATCCACAGAAGCTTTCCTGTTCTGAGGAATGCTTGAGGCTAACACCTGCAAAGTCGGTCTAAGGATCAGGAGCGGCAGCAGAAAGCATGACGGACGGTATGCTTATGCATTCAGACTTGGTGCTGCTGGAGGCTAGAGTCCCGCCAATGCCACAGGTAGTGTGAGCTGCTGAAGAAGTGAACACTAAGAGGAACGAGGGGCACTGGGGAAAGGGTGATTAAAGGGTGGGGTGCCAGAGGAGAGTAGGGGCATCACTGAAGGGAAAATAGTCCCAGGTAGGACATTTCCACAAAGAATGCTGGGGGCCTTATGAGGTAGGAAGCAATGCAAGGTATAGACTGCATAAAAAATGGGAGCCTGGAGAAACGCTTGAGAAGAATGAGAAGTCAACCCTGGGAACAGTGGTGCCTTGAGCAACCAAAGGGGGATGTGCTTGGGCAGGCTGTCAATGACACTTGCTAGGCACAGCACAAGAGGACAGGGCCAAGGAGGAAGAGAAAATGAAAATGCAACTTGGTCCCAAGCACATAGTGGAAAAAAGCAGCCAAGAGGTCACTGAGACACCAGTAAAGAGCAGAAGCCAGGGATATAGTCAGACATAGTAGAGGATGCTGCCTGTGCCATGCACCACCTTCACTCTGCTCAGCCAGGGTGAATCCACCACTCGAGGGTCCCACTCAAGGGCTCTGTCCTTTTTGTCCCAGATATAAACAGAAAACAGAGGCGCTAGCATTCTGTATGAAACTTTTAGTTAGCCACAGTCCTCACAGATTGTCTTGGTAGAAGACAGAAGCAAGGTTCTTACGTATCTTGTGGGCATACACTCTGTAAGGCCGCAGACTTGTAGGAGGGATGGCCACCAAGCAAGCAGACACCGGAGAAAGCTTGCAGGCTCTGTGCTGCCTCACATTCACAGAACTCTCTTCCTGTCAGCGGACTAAGGCTTTCTTTGTGCCCACACTGATAAGAGTGCTTGATCTGCATTCCAGCAGTAGTGGCAGTAACGTGGGAGCACTATAGGGGATGAGGATGAGGGTGCTCACTGAGAAGGAAAAACAGATGCCTTAAGCAGGAGTCTCAGGATACCTAACCCTCTCCCCTTTCAGAGAGTTAGGAAACACTACTGAAGATTGTAAGGTGTTGGGAGTAGATGAAATCTGAAGTGAATGTATACTGTTGGCATGTCAAGGACCCCAATGCCTCAAAGCCATGGAAATGGCAAAGCTACCACTCATCCAAGTATGAGTGTTTAGAAAGACTGATTGGTATGTATGGACTATCAACCACGGCTTCCTCCTGATCTTCACAGTCTAAGACTGCTCCCTACAGAGACTTCCCACTGAGACCAGCTAACTTCTTCTCACTGTTGTCTTAGGTAAAGTTTCTACTGTTGAGACAAGAAACTAAGACCAAAAAGCAAGATGGGGAGGAAGGGGTTAATTAGCCCTTCACTTTCGATACTGCTCATCACTGAAGGAACTCAAGACAGAAACTCAAACAGGGCGGGAACCTAGAAGCAGGAGCTGATGCAGAGGACATGGAGGGGTACTGCTTACAGGCTTGCTTCTTATGGCTTGCTCAATTTGCTTTCTTATAGAACCCCAAACCACTAGCCCAGTGGTGGCTGCACCCAAATGGGCTGGCCCTTTGCCACTGATCACTAATTAAGAAAACATCTTACAGCTGAATCTTATGGAGGCATTTCCTCAACTGAGGCTCCTTCCTTGCTTGTGATTCTCCCTTGTGTCAAGCTGACATAAAACCAGCCATTACACGCGTGCCGTACACAATAATGTACTGAGTTTCTGGGCACAGCAGGTGTCTTCCATCAGACTGGTTGCCCCATCTCAGCTCTTCTGATGTGAGTCTGTCCTTCCTTCCTTCCCATGCCACACATCAGGTTTCCAGCACCAAGTAAAGGAGAATTTGGCAATAAGGGCAACAATAAATGGGCAGGATTCTGGCTTTTGAGGAGCTTTGGTAAAAGAAATGAAAATATTTGCATTGCTGAGACAAATCTTTTGGTGCTGGGTAGACAAATTGCATTGAAAGACCTGGCGAAGAGAAATGGGATCCAACCTACAAAACTCGTGGGCTTACAGTCATTATTATTAGCTGTTGTTATTAACAAGCTCAACTCAGAATCGTAATGTGCACCTGAGGGAAGAGCAAATTCTTCCTCAAGTATCCAACAGATGTAGGAATGTGGTGCAGATTTAAATGGGACAATAACAACAAAGAATGCAAGGAAAAGACATTGAAGATGTTAGCAAATCCAGGCACTACACAACTGTGTAAGTGCACACAGAATCTAAAGCTTTGCTGGAACACATCTGTGACACCCAACACAACTGGCCATCATTATGTGTACATTTCTCAGCAGTACCCCAGACCATCTGAATATGTCTGTGTACATTTCAGGAAGCTCATCAGAAACCACGCTCTTTATCCAGCTAGAAACAACTGTTTACAAAGGCTCAAGCTCTACCTGTTATCTGGCTGTTCAACGACCCACAAGTCTTTTAAAATAAAATGATCCTGTGTCTTGGCTGATAGAAATTTTTCATGTATTCATTTGCTTAGTAAGGCAAATGAATTCGTGGAGTTATGATGTTATCATTTTCAAAGAGCAGAGATAAAGTTTCCTTAACCACGTGTAAAAACAGCTTGCCATCAGGATACAGCAGAGTACAAAGACTTGGTCCACAAAATTCCACCAAAGCAAACCTGACCTTTTAAGGATGTTTCCAGTGTATTTGTGTGTGGGCCAAAGCTGTCATACCATGGATGTGGATGGGTGAATGTAGACAAGGGTGCTGGGTCTTCCACACAGACAACAACCAAACAAGCAGGTTGCTTCCTTTACTTAGAGGAAACACACTACTGACCAAACAGGCCATCTGGCTTTGGGAACACTTGCAATCTTGATTATAGGAGTCCTCACAGTTGTGCAGGTTAGATAGATATGTGCAGTGTGTCTGAGATGTCAACACTATCATGGTTATAAGAGTCCTCACAATTGTGCAGGTTGGACAGA
Source organism: Arvicanthis niloticus (assembly GCF_011762505.2). NCBI lineage: Eukaryota > Metazoa > Chordata > Mammalia > Rodentia > Muridae > Arvicanthis > Arvicanthis niloticus. The sequence goes on from NC_047666.1 coordinate 35,193,767, forward strand.
TATGTGCTGTGTGTCTGAGGTGTCAACACTGGGTCAAGGCTAGTGCCAGCAGGGACTATGTTCTGGAGGAACTGATCTACATACATTGTTCCCCTATCCTCATGTCACTCTTCCCTGCTCTCCAGGCCATGGCCCACTGGAATCCTGGACTTAAGGCTCCTAGGGCTTCCTGTTTTCTTGTGTTTTTCTCCCTGTACTTCGCCCTCCACTGTGCTCTGCACATGGCAGCTCTGCCTGAGACTCTAGACAGTGCTATGGATAAAGGCTTCATCCTCCACTCTGTTCTTGCACAGACTGCTGTGAGGCCCCACTCTCCCCTGGATGGCCTCTCGTCTATGCAGGGCTTGGGCTTCAGTTCCTACAGCCCAACTCTCAGGGATGGATGCTGACTTTCTTCCAATAATCCCCTTTTCTTTCCTGTCAATCATTCAGATCTTATCTTTCCACATTCAACTTGGAAATTCCCCGTTTATAGTATTCACTTAGGGCTGAGCATGGCATTCATGACTATAATCCCAGCACTCTGGAGGGAAAAGCAGAAAAATCAGCCATTAAAGGTCATCTGGGCTACAAGGCTAATCCCAAAAAAACAGTCTCAACAAAACAAACAAATTATGGTTTGTATGTATTAAAGATTAAATAAAACTAAAAATTACTTTTGAAAGTCATACTTCTAAACTTCCTAATTACAGTAGTCAATAATGATAGCTAGATGGACAGGCAGATAGGAAAAACAGACTCCAGAGTAGGACAGGAGTACCAGGAGCTTAGGGAGTACATAAGGACAGAGATAGGCCAATCATTGGGTACTAACTGCACAAGGTAACTACAGATAACAATGTTATACTTTTCAGAAAGCCAGAATGAAATCTGTTCTCATCATAAAGAAGGATGTAGCTGAGGTACATATAGCTTCACTTTATTAAAACATTACACAACATATACATGTTTTAAACATCCCATGGTATGTATAGCTACTGTGTTTTATGAATTAGATTAAAATAACTTAAAAGTTTAAGTGAGGAACATACTGATGAAAGTAGCTGAGCCACAGCATCCAGCTTACAAGGCACACACTTTACAGGAGTCTGTGTTTTCTTAGCTCACAGAGCGCTGGCCTGGTTCTCCCTTAATTTTGTTATAGGACCTTTCTGGTTTGTATCTTTTCCAAATTCTGCATTTTGTTATTTATGGTCAAACCGCTGAGTAGAGTCAGAGCAAAACTCCTTCTGTTCCCTGTGTTTACTGTGGTAACCATGCAGTTTGGGGAGGGTCTGGTTTTGGTGTTGGTTGAGCTGTTTGTCTCTTAGATATGGCACCTGCTTTGGGTTGCACATCTGCTGGGTTGGCGTGAGAGCCTACATCTATCCAAGAACGCTGATAACACAAGATGCCAATTTGTATAGCAGAAGTAGAGAAAACCTGTTACTACTCCAGAAATACTGAATTCACTGCTTCTTTCCTCTTGGTAAAAGGTTCTTGTGACTCTAGAGACACCATAGAGTATAGAAAGAATAGTGGCAAAGACCACCAGGGACAGCCTCGCCTATATCAGTTAGGGGAGAGAGGGGCGGCTTTGGGCTTGTCTTGAGCCATCACTTTCACTTTTGGGACACCAACAGTGTGATACCTCAGTGTTTCCAAGTTTTCAGTGATGCAGCCTGGGCCCCCAGGACAGCTGCTGAGAAGACAGGAACAGATCCTAGGAAGGCGAGGCCTCATTCATGATTAGTGTACTGCCTTAGCAGGTCATTTTTTCTACTTCATTTCCCCTGTTAACTTTTTACATTTCTACCCATTCTCCTTGATGTTTAAATTTCTATGACCTGTGCATGACATTTCTTAATAACTGATTTACTAATTAAAAACCAGAGGCACAGACTTTAGAAGAAATATGATTGTCTAACAAGCTTAGAAATTTCAAAGCTTTTCTCTCTTATCTCAAACAGACTTCTGACGAAAACATCAGAGACTGTTTAGGGAGATAATCTTGGGTGTGCTAATTTGCATATCTTTACATACGTACCTCCCAGGTATCTTGGAGCAGCAACTACTCTGGAATACTAAGCATAGTGTGACAGTAAGACTAGGGCTGTTTTCAATTTGTGTATGTATGTGCATGTATGCTCATGTGTGCACAGAAGCAAATGTGTGTAGGTACATGTGCACATGTGTGTGTGTGTGCTCGCAGGTAGTGGCCAGGAAACCCTTGGCTGTTGTTCCATGGGTCCTGTTGGCCTTATTGTTTGAGATGGGTTTTTCATTGGCCTGGAACTCATGAAGCTGGCTGCACTGGCTGGTCAGGGCTTCTCCTGCCCTCCTCTCCTCCAGTGCTGGGATTATAGATGTGCCACTATAACACCTGGTTTTAAAGAAAAAAGGAAGCAACTTCTAGAATTGTACAAATAATAATTGTATACATAATAACACTTATGGGCTCCGTGAGGACTGCTAAAAGAAAGCAAATCCACTGCAGGAATACTTCTAATTATTTCCAAGTGTCAGCTAACTAATATTACGTGCTTAGAGAGACCTATTCCTGCCTCACTTGGCTTTTACAACATGAGGGTCAGGGGTCATTTTGAATCTAAAACCAGTTTGGCATCAACATTTTAATCAGAATTATAACCCATGCTGATGACCTCATCAACTCCTGGGCCAGCTTTCTGTACTGTAGTATCACTGATCATTGGCTTTTATTAGTTTCACAGGAATCAATTATGCCTCTGTGCTCCTACAAGGAGTTAATTCTGTGGAATGTTCTGTTGTCCGCACTCAGCGTTGCTGCCTGGAGCTCCTGCTACCCTACTTCCTCTTTGGGGTCAGTATTTCTATCAAGTGCAGGATGTTCTGGTTTTAGGTCACAAGACAGACAGTTTCAGGTAAGGAAAAGGCCACTGTTGCAGAAAGAGAGAGAAGAGAGAAAAAGGAGACCATAAACAGGCTGCAGCTCTTCTGGCCTCTCCACCAGGGGATGAGATACAAAGTGCTGTCAAACTACCCTCAGACTTCATCTCTAGGAGAACAGACCAGCACAAAGCCTGGGGAATCTGGGCTGCCCCTAAGGTGATATTGAAGAAATCAACCCAGTGGGACTTCAGAATTTTATAACCAGAATGCAATGACAATGTGGACGGCTTTCAGTTTTCATATTAAAATGCTTGTCCAATATGGGAAGGTCCTCTCTGCTAAACTGTCACGTGGTAGTTGGCACTGGCATGGATGAAGAGGCTGCCTTGATCATCACATAATGGTGGGTGAGGCTGTTGACGCATGAGGAAGGAAGGCAAGGGCCATACTGAACTAGTGGTCACTGATACCCACCATACACTCTCCATAACAGCCTGTTTCATTTGATTACGCCTCAGCCCTTGAGCACTTTTTTGACATCTGACTCAAAGAGGGGTATTTACAGAAAGTGCTTCTGTACCTGAGCAACGGGCTCAGCTACACAGTTAACTATGGCGGCTGTCTCTATGTCTTCTCTATGGAGAAGGGCTTGTATACCCAAGGATGGGCCCAGAGTCATTTCCATTCCCAGGGAACACTGTAACTACTTCAAAGACCAATCAACACACTGTGGCTATTCACACTCGGTTATCTGGTAATATTTCCTCAAATATGAGTGAAGTAAACTTGTCATTTTGAGGAAAACAACTGATTTGTAGTTGAAGATAAAATTTATATCTTAAACTGAAAATCCAAACTCTTGAAAAGTTGCATCTGCCTCTGTATTCTTGACAGCTTCCCAACACCTTCAAAGCAGTCCTAATAGGAGAGGTGTTGATAGTAACAAACATGGATTTGGGGTATTGTGTTTTGAAATGTGTCAACCTTTAGGATATATGCATAAGTAAAAAAGTTATCAGAGCATGAGGTTATGCAGCACACACGAGTGAAATCAACTTAGTGTGAGACACACAAAGGACTGAAAAGAACAGAGTATGAGAACATTCCCAGACATGTTCCTAGTTCACAGCGGAGCACCTTCGGTAAAACTGGCTCAGACTTGTATTGCAGTACCAGGGAAGAAAGCTCACAGCTCCACAAGAAGCTGACTAAAACACTTGGTGTGGGGGCACTGGAATCTTAGTACTTGGGAAGCTGAAGCTGGGGGATTTTGAATTCTAGATTAGACTGGGCCAAATAGCTTGTTCAAGGCCAGCCTGGACCTCATAGGGAGACCCCATTTCAAACAAAACAAAAGTCAGAAAAGGCATGGCTCCCTGAGTCCAAATACATACTGACCTCTCTGAGGTTAGGCATTCTTCGTCTATGCTGAGACAAAATCTTATGAGAGTTAATAGAGAAGACAGAAACAGGAGTTAGAAACAGTTGCCAGTCTTATTACAGATTTAAAAGTCATGCTTACAAAGATAATATGTATACAAATATACACACATACATATGCATATCATCTCCCTTCATCTATGTTTCTCTTCCCACAGTATCAGTATCTTACCATATCCAATCATGAAAATATTTGTCTTGATGGTTCTGAGAGAAAGAAACCAAACTCACATTTTAGTTTCACTGTAATGTTGGAATTTTCTCTTATTTCTAGCTATTGTTAATTTCTTACTGTGCCTATTTCATAAACTGATCCTATCATAAGTTTGCATGTAAGAGAAAAGAGATTGCACATCCTGGGTATTTGTACAATGGCCTCTATAATACAAGGGCTTTAGTTCTGGAACCAGCCTGGCAAATTTGGGTAGTCTTAGGCCCACAGTGTCTGACAAATTGCAACTGCAGTTGTCTGCTAGAGTCCAGAGGAGGCCTGCAATACTGAGTCTGCTGCATCTTATTTAACCCAGTTTCCTGGAGCTTAGGAAGTGTGTGAGTCTAGAGCATGCTGGGAAGGGAAATGAGTGCTGCAAACTCCTGTGACTCACCTTCAAGCCGGACTACCAGTGGCACCTTGAGCTCCAGCTCCCGGCAGGCTTTGGTAATTCCATTGGCAATGATGGCACAGTTGACAATCCCACCAAAGATATTGACGAGAATGGCTTCCACCTGAAATCCAAAACAGGAAGTGCTGTCAGAATGTGGCAGCCAACAGCCCCAAACCAGTTAGTCAAATAATGGGTTTAAGTAAAACTTCTTGATTTCTGTCAGTTTTTACATAGAGCAAGAAATACTAAAAACAGACAAGACTGTCACAAAAAGTAAGCTTCTGTAATGAATAAATAACAACATATCACTATTGACCCTATTACCATCTACTCTTCTGAACTGAGACAGACCCCCAAAAATGAATCCAACTTCTGTCCATTTCTCTACTGTATCCTGCCCTCTGGGTCTCTTAAATACTGATATTTGGAACTAGTTTAAGGGTTTTTTTTTTTTTTTTTTTTTTTTTTTTTTTTTTTTTTTTTTTTTTTTTTTTTTTTTTGTCAAATGAAATGTGTCATTTAAAACTCATACATTTATTTTCTTTTCTCTATGGTGTGTATTTAAATTTTGTTCTCGTGGCTAGCACAATAGTTTTAAATCTCAGAACTTAGTATGTGCTGTTTGCATTAAAAAGTAAAGACTACAACTTTGCCATACTTCTTAATACCATTTACTATGCTTAAGGCACATTCTTAAAATCCAGACGTAATTTAGCTATCTTAGATAACAACTGTTTTCATTTAAAAGAAAAGATAAAGAGATAACATTATAAAAAGAGTCAAGTTACTAACAAGAATTTTTCAGAAATGTAAATTTAAACCCATCATGTTCACTTGTTTGTACAGATTCCACATTTACAGGCACGTGGGGTAAAAAGAATATTGTACTTGTCTTAACTTGATAAATAGGTATAAGAAAATCCTGTATAATTAACACAAAGAACAAGATAATGAAAAGAATTCATTACTTAGATTAATAGATAACACCCACAGAAAAGAGTTATTCATCAAGCTCGAGGCATCAAAATTCCAACAATGCAGTGGCAATTAAAGCATACTACACTAATTGCTAAGCATGTATCTATATGCTGCATGCCATTTTAGATCCTATGGCTCCCATATGATAAATTAACTGCAGATAACAAAGAGAAAAGAATAGATAACATTTCTACAGCATTTAACTCTAGGACGTGTCATTACATGATTTCTTATTTCTCCTATTCTGATCCCCCCAGAACCTGCTTATACAGTGAGGTTGGCCATTTGTAGTGGAGAGAGCTATAGGGCAGTGACGGTCACACGGCCAACACACTGCGGTGGCACTGCTTAAAAATCTACTGGCTGTTCATCTATGATGGTTGCTGAGGCTGCAACCTGGTTAAGCTATATAACTTCTCTTGAATATGGTTCCCTCATCTGTAAGACACGAGTAATAGTGCCTGGTCCATAAGATCCCTTCAGGGTATTAATGAGATGAGGCATGTGCACTATTTAGCAAGTGGCTCTCAGCTTCCATGCTCGTGACTTTTTTCCATCAGGCAGTGACACTATTAGACAGACTATCCAGGCTGTGAATAGGAAACCTTTCCCAATATGTAACAGGAGCACAGTAACTAAACTTTAATAGAAAAGTAACAGCTTAGTAATAAAATAAATAAGCAATATTTTCAAGTCAATTAGGGACTGGGGGCTATTCCTAAGGGGGGAAAAAAAACCATTTCCATTCACAGCAGGCTAACTGGTAAGCAGAAGCCTGCTTTCTAATGGCAACCATTAAATGCTGTTAGCATTGATGCTTAATAGAGCACTAATTTCCAAATAACTGTGGGATGGAGGGGAACTTGCCAGAACAACAGAAGAAAAAGTGCTCACAAGCAATAATTCCTTCATGGGCCTTGAGACAGAACTGAAGAGGCACACACTAGCATTTATGAGGAAAAATTGGGCATTCCAGTAAACACAGACTGGTATCTATGACCTCTATAATGTAAGGACAAGTTCATGTGTCAGGGTTGTGCTGAGTTACAGGGAGTCAGTGTGCTTAATCTGAAACCATGTGATTGTTCTATAAGCTCACATGAACTAAGGTGAATTTATCTAAACAGGCAGGAGTGGAGGGGGTGAGAAAGAAGTGATGTCTGTGACCCCGTGACAATTCTACTTAGTGGGTGAATGCCCTGGAGTGAGCATCAGATACAAGCTGTGAATGTCTCAATGGGTGTCAGGTCCCATGAGCCTCACATAGCAGTGTCTTGCTGTGCTCAGCACGAGCCCAACCTTAACATAGGTTCTCCTTATAGAACAACCTTTATCTAAAAGGAAAGTAATACATTTAGCCAGTGTGCAACTTAAGGATCTTAAGGAGGAGGATGTAACCTGGACGGAGGCAAATATGGCACCCAATGAATGTAACTCATGGAGGCACGTCATGCCTGACATGGGAGGTAACCTGAGGCAATGCAGGACAATGTGGCCCGAAACAGGGCTAGGGCCAGGAGAGTGGATTCTCTGGCATATTCGTTCCAATTCCAGAGCTGAGTGACATCAAGGCTGACAGCAGCTTCCACGGGAAGCTTTTCTATAAAAAAAGCAACAGAAGACATACACAGGCTCTTGGTTTAGGAGACTGGATCTGCTCAGGACGCACAGTGTCCCATATGGCCTGGCAGGAAAGGTGCCTCTGGGTGGTGGGGAGATCCTCTTCCAGCAGGTGTTACAACTCTCAGTTTCTTTCCCACTATAGAGTAATTTGCTGCAGTCATGTACTTTAATGGAAATCTGATTTAAGGTTTCACTCTGGGCCAATTTCTATAATTAAGTACTGTAATCTACAAGCTCAAACTGAGAATGAAATTAAGGACAGTTTTAAAAATGAAAGCCTTGTGACATCATTATTATTATTTAGCATTTATAAAGCATGTCACATTTTCAATGGGTGCTTCACAGATTCACTCATTTTACAACCACAAGCTGCTGTTCCACGATAATAGCAAAAGCAGCTCTTTAACTTTTTACTGTCTGCTTTTTGGCACCAAGAATTAAAACAACAACAAGAACTACAACCCTTTCCCCCTTGTAGTTCTCTGTAAATATTCAGAGCTGCTCCTAGCAGATTCTGAAGTGCTTAAAGTAACAGGCATTTCCAAGATTTGGGTGAGAATTCTCAGAGTTGCTATTTACTGTTGCACAAAAGTAAAGATCATCTAAGAAGGTGGTGAAGGTGCCAGATAGAGCCCAGGTCTCTAGGTCCCAGACAGCTGCCCCTGCAGTGGAGTCTGAAACAACTGCTGGCAGCTGTGCAGGTGGCTGGGTCATCCAAACATCAGTTCTCAAATGTCTCTGTGTGTTTGAGCTTTCGACACACACTGGACACAGATTATAGTCCATAACTGAAAGGACGAACTTTGAAAGTAAAAAAGCTGCAGCCATTGCTATTTGTTAAGCTCTCAAATAAACAAAGAAAACAACAATCACAAAACTCAACAATGAACCGATTCGCTGGAGTGGAGATTCGTACCCACTGAACTCATATATGCATGTCTAGAATGTTCTGGAAGTCTTTCCTACTGGATGTCCTACAGCTACTGCTATGAAGACCATGTCTTTAAATGCAAAGTGGTAATAACAGAATGCATGTGCATCTATAGCGGTGGAGAGTTGCCAAGGAGTTGTGAATTCAACTATCTATGGAATTTTGTTTTAGGATACACCTTTCTGGGAAGTCATTCACGAAGGAAGAACATACTAGTTTTCACAAACAAAATATTCTATTTACTAAAAGATGGAAGGCTTATTATGTCACATGATTGACACATGAGTATCACACAAGGCAGGTATAATTTTCATCTTCAATTTATAGACAAAAAAAAACCACATAAAGCAGTGAAAGCCGTTGAGGCTATAGCTTAATGACTAGCAAGCATTCTTTAGAGCTATCAAAATTATAAGGCCCTATGAGACATATAAGGCATAATATCTTCTTATTGATAACATTAATTCAACCATCAATATAGGAAGTACATAACACCCTGCTTTACAAATGAAAAAAATCCAACCTGACACTCAAGGAGATAAGCACCGAGTGCCAGACTATTCGAACAGTACATTGGGCTGAAAACCACACTCCTTTTCTTTAGTAGTGTGAGGAATCCCCTTTATTAAATGCCGATGTTGCCACTGCTCAAAAGCGAGCAAGTATCTACTCAATAAACATTCTTGAGGGTCCACTCTGAGCTGGGTACTCCTTTAACCATCTATTTTAACCATTTAACCTTTAACCATTATTGCAGGGAAATAATTTAATCAGGCAAACGTGGTCTTTATCTGTATCTGAAATTGTCAACTCTGCTAGGTTATGGAGAGGAGGAAACACAAATATCATGAGAACCCAAGGGTAAGATGCTAGAGTAGATAGGCCCCTCGGGCAGAGACAGTTAAGCTAGGGCTACAGTCAGTCAAGGAGAAACAGGTGGTCAAGAGCAGGGGAAGAGAGCCAAAAGTGGGCACATCTGGGAAAGGCTGAGGTACTGGAAGAACTGTGCCTCTGGGAAGTGAAGAGAGCCTGGACCAGGTGCTGGGGTGTAGGAAATGAGAGGCTGCCATCCCCAGCATCAAACCATAAAGGCTCTTGGGGTTCACCGTGAGATGAGCATTGAGAAGCCTGTGGATTTCAGGCACCTACTTAGACCTCACTGAGACCAGGCAGGGAACTCACACATATCCAGCATCCAGCACACATTTATATTAAACTCATAAGACAAGATTTATTATTTCTATATATGGCCAAACTAAGGCTCAGGGAGAAATAAGGGAGGCCATGCCATTCGTAGTAGTCACAACTCACACCAGTGTCTGTTTTCATACATGTGCCACAAGCAAGAGCCAGCAATCTTAGGACAGACAGCTAGCAATGTGCATCAGGAATTAGTCTGTTCTATTAAGGATGAAGCAGTAAGCCTTCTGGGCTCAGTGAGCCCAGTTCTTTTACAACTACACAACTTGGTCTTTGGGACAAGAGTCAGGGTTACTACATAAATGAGTGTGGCTGTGTTCTAATTAAGTTTAATAGAAACAAGCAGGGGCCGGTTAAGCCTGTAAGCTAACTCCTGAGATAAGATGATTTGTTTTAGCTCCCCTCAAATCCACTGAAGGTGCCCTCAGCCCTCTACCTTGAACCCTCGGATGTCTATGACAATACCCTTCAGATTATAAGGCATCTGCGTCACATTATTTCTTTGCCATCACTGAAAACTGCAGGCACCCAGGCTATCTAAGGAGACTATAGCTAGGCTTGTCCTTTCCAATCTACTACTCCTTAAAAACAAAACAAAACAAAACAAAACAACAGAAAACAAATAAACAAGAAGCAAACCAGAACAAACGCTATAACAGTCACAAGTCCACAAACAGAACCTTTGCATTTCTTTATTCTCTTTCCATCCTGACCATTGCTAGAAGTGAACAGAGAGAAAGGTTCTGTGTATCATGGCCATTTGGCAATGGCTGCTACAGATGATCAAGTACTATGTTGTGTTTAAAGATGATACAGCAAGCTGGGGAGGCTCTGTTACTATGCTGTATCCAAAAAATGCGGTAGCAGGTTGGGGTATGGTTCTCTTACTACGCTTCATTTAAAATATGCTTTAGCAATTTGGGGTGGGGGTGGAGCTCAGTGAGTAAAGTGCTTGCTGAGTAAGCATGGGGACCTGAGTTTGGCATGGCAGCATGTACCTATAAACGTGATGCTAGAAGAACAGAGCAAGGAGGATACTAGGACTCAATTTCATCCAGCATATCTGAAACAGTAAGTTCTATGTTCAGTGAGAGACCATCTTAAACAAACAATTGAATGACTGACTGACTAACTAAGACAGAGAGTAAAAGAAAATACCGAAGTTCACTTCTGGTCTTCACAAGTGTATGCACAGGTGAGCACAACTGCACTTGTACATGTAAATACGTGCATATATCAACATACGGAAGACACAACACACACACATGCACACACACACACACACACACACACACACACACACTGTAGTATATACATGAAGCACAGAAAAGCCGCTGCTGCTTTCTCTTTCTGTCCGTTCCAATTTGCCATGCTAATTTAGTGCCTCTGCAGTGGGCATCAGCCTAATAAAACTCAAGTAAGCATGCTTATATTAGTTGAGATAAGGACCCTTTTTTTAAACACAGAATTTAATTCTGAACACTGTTGCTCTTGTCTAAACATCTGTTTTTTCTAGGACTAGATTCTCGTTTTTGTTGATATTTTCCTGCTGAATTCTAATCATGTCTTATAATCCATTGGCAACCAATGAAGGAACATAAATGGTGAAGGAAATTAGATGCAGCTTAGATAATTGATGTTTATACGCCTGGGTTTAATAAGAATACTCTGCTAAATTAGAGGGGAGTCTAAATGGATTCAGTCAATAAGGAAGTGATTCAGGTGAGGAATCCAATCTCAGGCTTTGTTGTAATCGTACAAATAAGCAGACAGATCAGTTCAACTGGGACAGGATTTGCCTTTGCTGACATTTGGGTGGGCAGGGCAGGTCTGCCCTGCAGCCTGTGGTGCATTCTCAGAGCTGGAGCATGCAGTCATCTTTTGATACTACAGGGGCCAGTTCCAGGACAACCGCCCCAACCCTGTTGAAGGAGAAAAGCTGCAGATGCTGGCGTTTCTCCTGTGAAGTGACACATTTGCATATCACCTCCCTGTGTCCTCCTGCATTCTTTAAAGCATCACTAAGTCATTTATAACACCTGATCCAATGCAAACACCAGGTAAATACTTGTTACACTTTAGTACTTAAATGTAATGGCAAGAAAAAGCATGTAAATATTTAGTACACATGTATCCTGAGGTTGGTTTAATTCTTAGATGTGGATTTGCAATGTGGGCTGACTGCACTTCCTTTGAGTTAAGGCATCCATGCATAAAATAGCTACAAAAGATTCCCCCAAAGAAAACCAACGCCCAAAACATTGGTTTTTGAAAAACACCATCCTTATCTCCCTCTACTCTTTTAATTTCAGGAAAAAAGGGAAATTCTTGTAGTGTGCTTGGAATAAATACCTCCCCAAAACCTTAGCCTGAAAGAAAATCCCCTCATCATCCCCATCCATAGCCAGCAGCAGTTTGGCATTTGAAATTCACCCATCAAAGTGAACACAATCATTCCAACCCACCTTTGTCAGCATGGGCACAGCAGGGCCATCTGATGGGGTTCTGTTAAGGAGCCAAGTTCCCATCCAGTCTGACATCTGAGGACATCTGGAGGGAACTAACAAATAGGACTCACTTGTCCCTCATCTATGTATTCTCTTGGGAACTTTTTTTTTTCTGGCTGACGTCTTCCCATGAGAACAGGTGACATTCTCATGGGGAGGATCACTGTAACCACGTGCCTGTTCTCTTTGGTGCCAGCAGTAACCTGGTAAATACATGGAAACTTGGCTCAAAGAATCAATTCAGCTCCCACAGATGCAGGAAATGGAATCAGCTTTGTTTCAAGCCAGTCTTCCTGCAGTCCTCTGCTGTCCCACTCTGTCTAGCTGTTTATCACTTGTGACCCCGTGGCTAGGCAGGATCCCCCACTCTGTTTTGGTCCCACTACCAGGCATCAAGGAAATATTCTCAAGTCCCATTTTCTGGTGTCCAAATATTGCTTTTAAATTTTATTGTTTAATTAAAATGAAGATGTCTTTTATAATTTTCAAAAATAAAGCACTTACATTTCTCATTTTTCTTTCCTTCTTCCAAGCCCCGCTTCCATAGTGTCTCCGCCCCCACCCTCTTTCAAATTCATGGCCTCTTTTATCACTAATTGTTGCTGCATCCATACATGTTTATACTTGCATATTCCTAAATGTAGCCTATTTAGCCAAGAGAATGTTACTTGCATGTATGTTCTCAGGGATGGCCATTTGGCACTGGACAACCAGTTGGTGTGCTCTTCTTGGGAGAAGACCAAATGAGTTTTGGTTCTCCACAACCTAAAATGCTTTGTTCATCTGTAAAAGAATTTCCCAGAGTTTTTGGAGTGAAGTGCCTATTTAGAAAGAGCTAAAGACGGTAATCATAGTAGAAAAGTAGGTCTTGGTCTTCAAAACCTGGACTGTGGTCTGAGCTAGAAGGAGAATCTGACAAGACCCTTCTGTGTAGACTGATGACCCTCTTCTGACACTGAGATCCATGCCTTTGATACTGTTTAATTTGTAATTATGACCAAGAAAACTATAATGACAAAAATCTATCTTCAAAGAAAAAAATGAATGCCTATTTTTCAGGACGAGGTAGCAGAACAAATACTGAAGACACAGTGATCTTATGCATTGTAATAGGCTGTTTGGAACACTGTATTGATAACGATGATGGGGCTGCATCTGAGTAGCATGAGGGAGGCCTCTAACCTGTCAACAATGGCTGTCTGAGGAGTACCAGAGTTAAAATGATTATATTACACAGTTGTTCCCCAGCTCTGAAGTTACATAAACACCAACTTACTTACTTATGTTTAGGTGCATATAAGCAAAATACATATGAACTCCTAGCACTATGCAGGTCCAGGCAACCTTCTAGAAGGAATACTAGCTTAACAGGTAGAAAACAATGTGAATAGTGCACCATAAAATTCTAAACTCACATTTCCTCTCTCAAAAGTACATGTTTGCCCCTGCAAAGTCTTAAGTTTTCCAAAGCACATTCTGTCATACACTAGGTGTACCTTATATTCCCCAAACAACATCATCTTCTGGTCAAGTGACTTGGACTTTCGATCTGAGCGGAGCGGTTTGACAAACTCTCTGTGCTCTAACCTATATCACCCAATTTAATCACTTTCTGAAAAGAGTTAATGGGTTGGAAAAATGCTTACTTGAGAGTTCTCAAGAAAAGTGTCCAAGACCTGGGAGAGTTGTGGTTATGTGGCACAAAGACCTCAGCCTCATCTACAGAGATGCTCTTTCTTTCTACTTGTGTTAGATTTATGGTATCTAAGGAAAGCTTTCACTGAGAAACTGCAGCCATGAATACCCTGACCAGGCTAGCGTGGACTGCAGCTGATTCTCCAGTGGGCAGCAAACACAGAAACCATGGCTGAGTCAACTATTTAAAGAATTTTCAAGGAGGAAATTTCTCTGAATATAAGTATGTTGGTTGGGCTTGGTTTAAAAAGAAAGAGATTTAGAGAATAACTCAGATGTGTTTTGTATCTATATTCTTTTGAAGAAGGATCAGAGCTAGAACCACAATTATAAAAACCACTTGGACATCCAGAATGCAGACAGCTGGGTTTCTGTTTTTGGAGCATCTGTAATATCTACTGTAAGAGCTAACAGCATGTATAATTTGGCCAGAGAGTCATCTAGGTGTAAAAAGAAGAACAAAGAGACAGTCACTTTTACCAATAGGTAAAAAGCTTTTTCCCTCCCTCCCTCCCCCTCCCCCTCCCCCCCCCCTCTCTCTCAGGACAGACTTGTAAGCCTCAATTAAGAAATGAACATTAGAATGGTATTTTAGTTAACTGTCTATTGCTGTGATTAAAACACAATGGCTAAAAACAACTTGGGAAGGAAAGGGTTTATTTCAGCTTCTAGGCCACATCACAGTCCACCACTGAACAAAGTCGAGGTAGGAACTCTAGGCAGGGACTGAGGCAAAAGGTATGAAGGGCTCACTGGTTTGCTCCTCAGGTCTTGCATATCTTCCTTATGCAACCCAGGACCACCTGTCCAGGAACATTACAATACAGAGTAGTTGTGGAGACTTCTACATCAATCACTAATCAAGAAGATAACTCAACAGACTTGCCTACAGTCCATTCTTTCAGAGGTATTATCTCAATTTAGACTCCCACTTCCCAGATATGTCTAGATTTCTGTCAAAGCAAAAAAAAAAAAAAAAAAAAAAAAAAACCCTAAAACCAACCAGAAGAAAGGGACTTTTAAGAAAAGTGAGCTTGAGAGATTGAGAGATGACCCAATAGATGCTTACCATAGAAACCTGAAAACCTGCGTTCAATTCCCAAAACACATGTACAAAGCTAGCTGTGGTGAGGTGATATATCTGCATACATACATAGCCACTGTCCTATGGCAAGGTAAGAGGCAGAGACAGGAGAATTAACTAAAGCTGGTGTGTCAGCTAGCCTAGAGATCACAACACAGTGACAGAAATAAGAGGGATCCTGCTTCAAAAAAAGGTAGAAGGGGGAAAACCAATTTCTGGAACTTGCCCTCTGATCTTCACATCTACACTACGGACACATAACCACAACTCTCCCCGGTCTTGAACACTTTTCTTGAGAACTCTCAAGTAATCACTTTTCCAACCCATTAACTTTTTTCAAAAAGTAATTAAGTCAAAATGAAAAGAAATATTCTTTTCATAACAAAAATGGCTTCCAAAAAAAGATACCCACTTTCATGGAAGAGCACTCATTACTTACAAAGTCGTATCTGGAAGTGATGGTCAGTTCTAACTGTCAATTTGACACAACTTAGAATCACCTGTCTGCATTGGGTTGCCCTACTGGCTTGTCTGTGAGGAACTCTCTTAGTTAATTGGTTTGAGAAGACCCAGACCACTGTGGGCAGCACCATTCCACAGGCAGTGGTGCTGAACTCTGAGTGGAAACATGAAGTTGAGTAAGCAAGCAGTGCGTTTCCATTCCTTTCTCTCTGCTCTTGACTATGGATGCAAGGTGACTAGCTGTTGGGGATTCCTGCCTTGACTTCCCCATGGTGACTGGTTATGGGTGAATAACCTAGAAGTGTAAGCTGAAAAACTCTTTCCTCTAAGTTTCTTCCTTTTTGTCAGGGTATTTTATCACAACTACAGAAATGAAGCTAGAACACTGTATTTTATTTGTATGAGAGCTACACTAGTACAGATTAAGAATATTTATTGGCTCATTCTTTGTGAACAGTATTGTCCAATCATCTCTGACTTATGTCACCTTGATGAATGTGAGCATGTGCACTTCATCACCATTAGCTGGGGAATTGATATAGAGAACACCCAAACAACTGGAAACTTGGTGAAGGACCCATTTATTAATCTATAAACAGGCAGTCTATCTGTCTATCCCCACAACATAATGGCCTCCACAGGCTAACTGTTCCTAAGAGAAGAAAAACAATTACTTTTATGGGTAATTTCTTCTTCTTTATTCATGACTGACATCAATTAAAAAAAAAATAGCTAAGCAGTCAGAGCCAAAACTTAGGCCTGCACAGATTCACATTTCACAGCACAGAGAAATGAAGATAAATTTAGTTAATAGCAAAACCCACTGTTTCTGTAAATAACAAGTCTAATGCAAGATGAAGGTGGAAAGTGACGACTGTGACTGTTCACACAGCTGCTCAGATAAACCAGTTTGATCACTCAGATCTCTGGAAAAACTATGTCTTGATAGGAACTCCTATTAAAACACAAAGCAGATGAATACCTGGCAGGGAAGAGTGAAAATCGTGTTTAGTTAAAACCTCAGCAGTTTACAGACTACTTCTTCTAGATTAGCGTTTCTGCTAAGATTATTACTGTGTGTATGTATGGTATGTACGCCATGCATGGCTGCACATGTGGTGGGTACTGGCACTAGCACACAGGCATGTAGAGGACATCAGGCTCTTCCTTTATGGTCCTCTCTTTATTCTCTTGATACCAAGTCTTCCACTAAACCCGAGGCTCACCATTTCAGGAAGGCTTAGGTACACACACACTGCCATGCTTGACTTTTGTGTGGATGGTGATGCTTCAGATGCAGGTACTTAGGCTTGCGCAGTGAGTGCTCAGAGGTCACCTCAGAAAGGCCTATATTTAAATCATTGTTAAAGAATTAAAAAAACATACACACAGAATTGTATTTATTTATATTTTAAACATGTGTGTGTGTGCATGTTCAAGCATGTGTATGTCAGAAGACAACAACTTTAGGGAGTGAGTCTTTCCTTTCATCATATGGATCCTGGGGATTGAACTCAGGTTGTTATGCTTGGCAGCAAGCGCCTTTACCAACTGAGCCATCTCTTCAGCCCATATTATTGTATTTATAATAAATCTCACAGGTACTTTTTGTGAAATTTAGCTTAATGACAAATCTCTTAGTAGCAACCAGTTTCCTATGCAACCCTAAAATTCCTTCATTGCTCATGAAAATAAAATGATCTCTTATACCAAGCCCAAATCCAGAGTCTTAACTGTTTAGTGCTATAAATTTAAATATATTAACAGAATTTGAAACAAATAACAGTAATTATGGAGGCCAACACTCCATTTGAATTGGGGGGGGGGGGGCGCTACCTTGAAATGCCCTGGCAGGGCTTACACCTGCTGATACCACCAGAAGGAAAGGAAACCATAGGATCCAGGCTACTCTTTTAGCATCAAGTGTTACTGTCAAAAAAAGCATCCTCTGCTGAAGACAATTACAGATATCACTGTCAACTTCGATGAAACTTGTTGTGTGGAATCCTGATTGATCTATTTACTTAGCTATTCAGCAAATGTCACCATAGCCTATCTGGAGCAAATTATGCTGGCAAGGTATTCCCCACAGTCTGATACAAATGGAACACAACTCTTTCCATCTCAGGGTCAAATGCAAGTGGTCACATCTTCTTCCACCAATGGTCAACTTTTATGGCCTTTACTTCCTGAGTGAATGTGCACTGTGGACAGGGCACAGCCATGACCGGCACCAAGGCTTTTCCCCATATGGGTCTGGTTTGAAATCGGTAAAGCCTTCTTCCTCTGGTTGTTAGGATTTACTGATGATTGGTCAGTGTGAACAAAAACTAGCAGCCATAGCTTCTTTCTGGATGCTTAGGCTGTAGAGGGCCCCTGGAGGCTGACTGCCCCCTGTGTAGTATACAGTAACCGGGCTGGGCTTGTGGCGCCGCAGAAGGTGTGGCTCCATCAGCAAACACCATCCACCCGACCCACGTGTTTTTGTTCTCTCCCCCTCCCGCCTCTCTTTGTGTGTGTGTGTGTGTGTGTGTGTGTGTGTGTGTGTGTGTGTCTGTGTCTGTCTGTCTGTCTGTCTGTCTGTCTGTCTGTCTGTCTGTCCTTTCTTCATTCTCTCACCACCCCAACCGGGTAACCACTTCTCTTTACTTCATTTCAGATTTCAGGATGGGAGAGAGCCTCAAACTCCAAACGTCATCATCATTATCAATCCATCCTTAAGTGAAGGCTCTTCTCTACATCTTGAGCTGGGTGAACTGTTATTTCAGCCCCTGAACTTAGGGAAAAATCCCGGTATTGTGAAGGCTAAACCCTTTAGAACTGGAAGACTAACAACCATGCCTTTGTTCAGCTTAACCCTCTGGATAACAAATGAGGGTCACAAGCTTTGTGACAAGAAGAAAAAAGCAAAACCAGTCTTAAAATTATTGGCACTGGCAACTACATGCTACCATCAGCAGTTGTTTTCTCTAGCTCTTGGGAGAAGGCTAACAGTTATGGTCCTGAAATGACTGCTCATTAACTGTCTGCATTCGTAACCAAGTTAAAGGCAGAGAAAGGCAAACAAGCCATGTTGTTGAGGTATCATGGATAAAGCTTCCCTGTCATTTCTAAAAACATCTTATAGCAGATTTCCTGGTCCAATAAATAGATAGATAGATAGATAAATAAATAAATAAATAAATAAATAAATAAATAACAGGCAATTAAGGAATGCTGAGGGTGGGAGATAGTCCTTCCTTCCCCAGGAACGTGAACCTAACTGGCTATGTAGTACAAATCAGTTCTGAAATCATACACGTAAAAGTAACAATAAATAGACTGAGCAGGCGATCTGCTGAGGAAAGCTGCTAACAGGGAGTGAAACCAGCCAGGAGAAAGTTGTTACAGTCAACAAAGATAAAAAAGGAGTTGGAGATTTGAAGGCTTCTTTGACATCAGACATGGACATGCAGAGTTTGGAGTTTGCCCAGTTGGTTTCCTGTCTTGCTTTGCCAATTACAGTTAAGTGAGAGATCTCAGAAGAGACCTTGAACTTTGGACTTTTAACATTGTTGAGACTGCTATAGACTATAGGGACTTATGAAGTTGGACTAAATGTATTTTGCATTATGCTATGTTAAGGTATGACACCCATAGACTCATGTTTGAATAAGCCTATAGGGGTCAGGGAGTGGAATGTGATGGTTTGTATATGCTTGGCTCAGAGAGTGGCACTATTAGAAGGTGTGGCCCTGTTGGTGTAGGTGTGTTAACAGTGAGTGTGGACTTTAAGACCTACATCCTAACTTCCTGGAAGTCAGTATTCCACTAGCAGACTTCAGATGAAGATGTATAACTCTCAGATCCTCCTGCATCATGCCAGCCTGCCTGCCATGCCTGCCTGTATGCCACAATGTTCCTACCTTGCTGTTAACAGACTGAACTTCTGAACCTGTAAGCCAGCCCCAATTAAATGTTGTCCTTTATAAAAAAAAAAAAATAGACTGAGCAGGTTGTATTTGTGTAGTTAAGGTGTGTGTGCATATGACTGTATGTGTGTGTCAGTTCCTTCTGGCCCCCTATTCTAAGATGTTGCCCAAGCCTTAGATGAAGAAGCTGTGTTAGAGATGTATCAACTCTGGCTGCACACCCCAGAGTCAACTGTTCTCTGAATTTTTACCGGTTGTGGTTTTCTGCAATGGTCTCTTGTCTTCAACACGTAGGTTTAATGGCTGTTTTATTTCTTTAGAAGTAGAAATATACTGGATGGATAGAGATACAATGCCCTGAGGTATTCTCATCTCTGTAAGATAACCATGAGGGTCATGTCTAAGCTCTCACTTCAGATACAGTGGGTGAGGGCATCTCTAGGGTCTTCCTTGTTCTGCCTAGCTCATGTCTTTTCTAATGTCAGTTTCTGCCACATACCATGATTGGTAATATGTTATTTCACACCGTGTCATCTACATGTACCCCACATTTCTTGTCAGCTGGCTAGAAGACAATGACTTCTGCCCAGGCCGATATAAGCTGAGCAATGCTGCTTTAGTTCATGCTATTGGTTAGAGAGCCCATCTCCCTATGGATGGGTGGGATGCCCTGAAGTTGTAGGAACATCTGAGAGCATCAGTGAATTAACTAAACTGCAGTTTGCTCATGCTCAGTTGAAGAATAGGTCCAAATGCAGCATACTCAAGGGCATACTCAAATGAATAAATAACCAAGTTATGGACTAATAACAGGAGAGAACAAATCAGAGAAAGCATGTTCCTTTTAAAAGAAGGCTTGGCATATAATCCATACGTGGTACTTTGGATGACAGTGAACCCCCATAGGTCCATATATTTGAATGCCTGGGCAGAACTGTGTTCGGGGGATTAGGAAGTATAGCACTTTTGGAGGCGTGCCAATGGCAGTGTGCTTTGAAGTTTTGAAAGCTCACAGCATTCCCACTCTGCTTGTGCTTGCTCTCTCTGTCTCCCCCAGCCCCACCTGCCTTCTGCCTCCTGCCTGTGGATCAGATGTAAGCTCTCAGCTAATGCTCCAGCACCATGCCTACCACCACTGTTCCCCACTATGATGGTCACGGCCTCATCCTCTGGAACTGAAAGCTTCTATAAATTGCCCTGGTCATGGTGTCTTTTCACTGAAATAGAAATGTTACTAAGACAACATCCAAATGCTACATGGGAATAAAGACCTTGATCTTTCTGTTTTTCAAAACCAGAAATCTAAAAAAAACCAAGTTTACTAGACAAACACAGCAAACCAAATGTGTCTTCAGGGTTTCATGTGTGCAAGCCTCCCCCCTATGCAGAGGGACTGGTATGTTCAGGGTGCCTTCTATACCCATACACCTCTGTCCTCATGCTGTCACTGCTCTCCTCAGGCTTGGGGCTTTACTTCTACCTCAAGGGCTTTCTTAGGTTAGGAAGAGGGCTAAGGAGTACCCAGCATGAACTCACAAATGACAGAAGCAATTCTAATGTCAACGGTAGTTATTAACACTCTTTGGTCAGTCATTAGACTCCATGTACTTTTCTAAGTGGTTTCTGTATTGTTTTTATGTATTAACTTAAAATTTACCACAATGCTATAAGAAAATTAATCACTTTATAATTTTTACAGAGAGCATACAGAACAGAAATATCAGTTGATCCAAGCTCACACCCCTGCCTGGTTGCAAAGCTATAGCGTCAGGTTATTTTGTCCCACATTCCTTCACTATAATAGCTTCAGTTATCCAACTAGTCTGATTTGGCTCAATTCCTTAGTATGTCCTAAATAGTGTTTTCTATATATTCAAATACAATGGCTAAACTTGAGACAAATGTGGTAGTTTCAAATACGCCCATAGATTCTCAGTGGTACTCCCTTTAAAGTGCGGTGTTTAATTTTTCTTCTCTAGTGGGAACACATTCAAGACATATGATATATGTCTCCTGAGCAGAACTGGTGGAGGTTGTACCTAGTCAGCTTTATGCCCGGCTGTAAAACGTCCCCCAGATGAAACCACTCATGTTGAGGGAAACAAAGGTCAGGTCTTGAGGGCACTAGGCAGAGTTCTACTTAGCAAGGAACTGAATCCTCTTATCAACTGCCAAGTGAGTCATCCTGGAAGCAGATCCTTCAGCTCCGAACAGACAAATTTTCATATGAGGCAAAACCTAGCTAGTTTCTTACACGATCTCCTAAGAAACCCAGAACAAGTAATTCGAGGATATGTTGTTGATTTGGGCAGGCAGAGTATAGTCTTTTAAGGGTTTAAGTAGTTCTTTCAAGAGAATATAGATAGGATTAGATTTTATGACACATGGTCAAAAAAGAGAAGAGTGTTATCACTCATGAAGGCCTTTGAAAGTTGAAACGGACCCTGTGTTGTGTTGGTATGCACTAAAATGCACATGGTAGTGTTGCTGGGTACATTTTGCAACAGGATGGTTTTTCTTAAATTTATGTGGAGAAACTCCACTGTGATGCTGCTCTGGTTCCTGTTAGTCACTTTATTTCATCTGCTTTTCTGTTTAAACGGAATCATGAACAGACAGTGTAAGAGAATTTGGTATTAGCGTCTTATTTCTCTTAGAAGAGTAACTGGATTAATTTCTGAAAAGATTGGTTACCTGTGTCTTGCCTTTTTCAGAACAACATGTATTAAGTGTATACTGCAGAATTCTCTCTTTGCTTTCATTCCTTTTAAAATTTACTCGTGTGTGTGTGTGTGTGTGTGTGTGTGTGTATTAGCTTGCACGAATTTTGTGCATCGTGAGTGCAGGAGTCTGCACAGGTGAGAAAAGTGCACTGACTGGGCCCTTAGAATGGAGTTACAGACACTGTAAGGTGCCTTGTTGGTGCTGCGAACTGAGCCTGCTTACTCTACAGAGCCATCTCACCAGCTCTCCATTTTTAAAGACTGCAGAAGATAATCTAAGCTTGTTAATAAGTATGTTGTTAAGTCTGGAGCTATTCATACAAAGTCTAATAATTCTCATGATGACATCAATTTCAATCTCTCCCCCAGAAATTGTGATGTTATTCTGTATAAATTCCCCCTAAAATTTTAAAGCATGTTATAGTGAAACCCAATCAACACAGAACCTAATTGTGACAGGCATCCACTAGAGGCCAGTGTAATTCAGTGCAGAAGAGAAATTTACTACCAGTCCCTGTAGGAAAACCAACATCATTTCTTCTATTTAAAAATGGAGACCTTATGAATAGGAAGGGGAGAAATAATGAAGACAGTATTTTTGATTCTCTGAAAAGTAAGTTTCAAAGAACAAGAAAGATGAGCTAAGAAAGGATGAATCATAAAAAACAGGAGCAAAAATTTCTCGTCTAAAAAAAAAAAAGCACAGTCTTAACTGTTTGATGCTCTACCAATAATGCATCAATATTCAGGACACTTGGTGCATTTGTTAACCTTTCTCACAGTGTTTAGCTTGACAATACACTAGAAATAATTTGAGAAGCAAAATGCTGAAAAGTACCAGAATGATCTCATTTTGGGACAGTTACCATTTCTGCCTGTCAAACTAGGACAAGGGCTTTGAAAGGGGAGAGGAAAATTGGTACATCTGCGATTTTCTTCCCTTAAACAATTTATTCCTAACAAGTTCCAAACGTTTGCCTCAAACATAGAATAATGCATATAAATTTACCTAGCAGCACACTCATTGTAAAGCCCATTCCTAATAACGGTGGAGCATGATGCTCACAATTCTTTTGAACAAGGAACTGAACAAGTTTCTTAAAACTAAAAATAGGAGAAGAGATGAAAATCTAATTTCCCCTTCATTTCTTTTTTTCAGTACTGGGGGAAATCTGATGTTTGAGTAAGACTTAGATAATAACAGTTGGTAGGATTCTGAGGTTATTTAATTCTGTAAGAGCAAAGGCTGATCAATTTACCACAAAACTCACAGCTATGTAGGCTCCCCATCTCCTTTAGGAGAAAGGCACTTTACATAGTGTGGGAATGCCAAGGAGATGGATGAACCAAGTAATCTTAGTACTGACAGGGCACGAGAGGTCAGACCGCTAAAGTCTGAAACTTGTCTCCTTTGCAAGTGGCCCATTCCACTGTTCAGACTGTAACCACTCAGACAGTTGCCCTTTATCTTCATACTCAGAACTCTCTTGCAATGCACAGTGACGTACTTGGAGGCACGCTGCATGTAGAGATGCACAGAAGAGCTGTAAGAGTCTACCCATGCAGTAGGCTGATTATGACCTTTGAAATGAAGTGGTAATTGTACCACTCCCTAGAAGTGTGGATTAGTTAGCTTCCTTGGTCCTTAGTTCCTGCATCTTTTAGATGGAGAGAAGAGCATGCACTCTACAAGGCTGGTTCCAGAATTCAGTATGATGAAGCAGAGCAGAGGCTAACTGTCAGCTATCACTGCCACACAATGTTTGCTTGAGGAGTCACTTGTTCCTTCCCAAATTCTTATGAAATCTGATGACCACTACTTTTTACAGACAGAAAACTAAGCTACAGAGGTAAAGCAGGTCACAAGGCCCATAGCTACTTAATGGCCAAAGAGGCACACAGTGGTCTGCCTACAAATGCTTTCATTGTTGCATCAAGCTAGATTGATAACTGCTGTTATGACCTCCTTGTCCATGTGACAGCGATAGCTGCAGTGTTTCCCTAGCTTTTCCTTTCTCTGAATGTAGTTGGTGCCAACGCTAACTCCAAGTCTTTCCTTTAAAGCCATGGGAAAAAGACTGGGGGTGTGGCTTGCAGATACAACAGAAGCAGGAGAATTCAAGTTCAAGGCAACCATTGGTTACAAGGGTGGCTAGCCTGGTCTACATGAGACCTTGTCACAAACAAACAAACAAACAAACAAACACTAGAGCCATGGGAGAGCATGAGTCCCTGAGTTGGAGCAGACTTCCATAATTACAAACCTATCTCTGCTTCCCAGAAGTCATCCTTCCTGTCATGGTAGGCTCTGTTAACTGGAGCCTACATCAGTCTGATAAATTTCTGCCTCTGGAGAGATGGGATAATCATTCACAATTGATCCTTACAGGACAGGAACACACAACCTGGATTCACCATAGAACACATGCTTATAAAAGGCAGTGAGAAAAGAATTATCTAGTTGGGAAGACTGTTAGGAGAAATGCATCCACTATAACATTTTAAGGCTGCCTATGGGTGGCTACTATACTATTCTATAGAAGCATATGTGAGCTGTAACTGTCCCCCATCTCCAAGGACAAACTCTATGTCAGGCAATGTGCATACCCAGCAATTAATATGCTGCTGACAACAGAAAACGCCATACAAGGAAGGGAATAGACTTTATGTTCTGCAAGTTTACCAAGGATCAGATGTTCTACTAATTGTTTAGAAGAATAAATTAAGACAACTCACAGCTCTTATCTTCAATTTCCTGAAGAATTATCCACATCACACAATCACCTGGAAGCCCAGGCCAGTGCGTTCTCCTGATAGCAAGGCTTTCTATTTAGAATTCTCTCTTGAGAGGATCTCCTGCCTGCTCCTTAGGCAGGAGCAGAGAACGAGCTCTGCAGTGGATATGTGACACCAGCTATCTGACAATGCCGTTGATTTGGAGACAGAGACCAGATCATGAGTCACAGAATAACCCTGCTCTCCTCCAGCTGTGAAAGTCTGCCCATGGATATGCGTTAACATAGTTAACGAGGTCACAAGAAACAAATCGTCTTATATCAAATCTTAGTTTCACATCTTGTGACAGATGTTAATAAGAAAAATCCTTGTTGACCCAGTTTGTGCCAGTAGTCTGGAACTATGCTTGGTAGCATCAGCCAAGTCTCAGAACAAAGAAACTAGTACATGACGACTTAGAGATGGTTACTCAGACAGTTCAGAGTAGATGGGAAACAGCAGGAAAAGAAAATAGATCTAGACTAACTAAGACAGAGCGGACTATAGGCACAGAGAGCAAGGCTCCCTGAGACAGCTGCAACTATTACAGCCACCTAGAAACCAACTTGTCTGAATGGCACAAAGTACTTACTTGAGGTTCTGAATTCAGAAAAGGACTCAGCAATTGAATGAAGTCTGAGATCATAACCAATGTAAGGCTGGGACATAAACAGACAGGTGACAGATTGATGGCCCTTGAGCAAAATGTATTGACCTGTTGTTAGTGATTTTCTTTAGTAGTTTGATACTCTGTGATCATTATATGTGAGGAGGTAAAGTCTTCAACAATGAATTCTGAAAACTAATTTGACTCACTATTAGCAAATTATAGTTCTTATCTCCAACTTCAGGGACCATGAGGGCACAAGTGACAAGGGAGTGCAGGTGAGTATGAAGAGTGAGAGATTCTCTTCTTACTCAAAGGCCCCTGCACTACAAAGTAAAACTGCCAGGCTTTCTATGTAAATGCCTACTGAAGGGTGAAAGAATTCCATACTGACTGCTACTGACTTATATGATGGATGCCCAAGAGCTGCTATGAATACAGTTGAGTCCAATTTAAGACTCATTCATGGGCAAAAACCAACCCCTAACACTATTATTGATACTCTGTTATGCTTGCAGATAGGAATCAAGCATAACTGTCCTCTGAGAGGCTCCACCCAGCAGCCTATGGAAACTTATGCAGAGACCCACAGCTAAACATTAGCCGGCAGAGCTCAGGGAGTCTTGTAGAAGAGTTGGGAACAGGGCTTGAGGAACCCAAAGGGGATAGGGACTCCACAGGAAGATGAACAGAATAAACCAACCTGGACCCTGGGAATTCCAGGAGACTAAAGCACCAACCAACCAAAGATCGAGCAAGGACCTAGGCGCCCCCACACATGTAGTAGATGTGCAGCTTGGTTTTCATGTGGGCCCCAACAACGGCAGTGGGGAATGGGGGCTTACCCTGACTCTGCTGCCTGCCCGTGGAATCCCATTCCCTAAACTGAACTACCTTGTTTGGCCTCAGTGGGAGAAGATACACCTACTCCTGCAGTGACTTGATGTGCCAGGGGAGGATGATACCCAGGGGGGCCTCCTCAGAGGAGAAGGAGCTGTGGCACCTAAGGGTGGCACCGTGAGGAGGGGTGGTGGCTGTGATTGGGATATAAACTCAATAAATAAATTAATTAATGGAAAAAGAATATATAGCTAGGGTCCTTTTTCTAT
This sequence comes from Arvicanthis niloticus, assembly GCF_011762505.2. NCBI lineage: Eukaryota > Metazoa > Chordata > Mammalia > Rodentia > Muridae > Arvicanthis > Arvicanthis niloticus. Next base: position 35,220,267 of record NC_047666.1, read on the forward strand.
ATCAATCAGCAATTCTGCTAAGGGATGGGATTGTTAAAAAAGCAAAGAAGAAAGAAACATACATATATACCTTACATGCATATACGCTGACACACATATATTCCCAATTCTAAGACAGTGCTCTCTGAGAGCTCCAAACAGACCTAATGGAACTACTAATGTCCTTCTGCACAGTAGCAGTCTTGGCTTCAGCCCAGGAGTGTGTGTCAGTGATGACTTGGGTAACTTCTAAGGGCATCACTCTATGTCAGGTATTATATTGAGTATAGTATTGGGATTCTATCCTTCCAAGAAGTTCACTGTCAATGTCAGAGGGCATTGAGGTGAGAAAGTTGTCCTCTGTCCTAGAGCTGTCTAATGTCCAACTAGAAATGCCAATCCATGACTATGGGAGCCCCTAGCCCAAACTCCTGTCCACCACAGAACAACTTTTGCCACACTTAGAGACCTACCACGTCAGTATATTAGGGGAACCTCAGATAAGCTGAAGTACAAGGTTAGGATCCCACATGCCTACCACGTTGTATTTCTCAGACACATGCATGCATGCAACACACAGAGAAACAACTTGACGTCTCACATCACACTCACACTCCATCACTGAGCTATGCTTAACCCTGAGCTGTAGTCTTCTGTTGTTCTGGGCTTACTCCCTCATCTCTGATGCCCTCATCTATAGCCTCCATTAGGAAATCCTGGGAAACACACTAACTGTACAATAGAATGCACATTAGGCCAGCTGCATGGACTGCTTGCTGCTTTTACTCTCCTGTGGCAACTCTTTACTGCCATGAACAGGAAAGACGATGAAGGAGCATTTGCTGGGAAAACAGTCTTGCACCTATTCCTACATATCTATATCAACTTTAGCTTTTATAGATAAATGAGCATTGAGAATAAGAATTACCATTTAAAATGGTTTAATTCAGTGGTTTTCAACCTGTGGGTCAGAACTCCTTGGGGCCAAATGACCCTTTCACAAGGGTCGCTAAGAGCATCAGAAAACACAGATATTTACATTATGATTCATAACAGTAGCAAAAGTTACAGTTATAAAGTAGCAACAAGATAATTTTTTGGTTGGGGGTCACCACAACATGAGGAACTAAATTAAAGGACTGGGCATCAGAAAGACTGAGAACCATTGATTTAATTAGAATATGAGGGTGCTGTCAGAAGAAACAAGTTGCATTTCTTTTATATAATCTAGACTAAAGAAATAATTAAAATAATCAATTCAAAAAACCAGTTTGCATTATGTTGAGGAGCCAGATAAAATCTTAGAATAAAAACAATAAAGATCGGCATGCTACCCAGCCTAGGCCTACTTCAAAGTTGGGAATAAGTTTCCTCATATCCAGCAAGTAAATGCAGGAATGAGAGGCTGTAGCTCTACCTGTCTCTCAGAGGCTAAGTTTCTAGCATCCTCCCACAGCCATCAGGGACCAACTACACATGTTAGTGTTGTCTAAGAGGCAAGCATTCAATAGAATTTAACTAAAAATACCAATCACTATGCTGCTATGTTTGGACAGGACAATTAAGGACCTGACAAACTTATAGCCAGTCATGAACCTGATTTAGTGATCAACACAAAAAGTTCAAACGCACACCACACATTAAAACTGCAGGAATGGAAAGATTCTATGGTATGTTTTCTTTGTTCTTGACCTTTAAGAAGGTCAGGAATAAGAGCAAATGATGTTTCATTTATAAACCATCCAACCAACCAATGAAAACCCTTTCAGGAACTCTTGTCGCTGGGAAAAAGTAGACCACCAACCTAGAGAGGAGAGAATCTAGCCCACTTGGGGGGGGGGGGAAGCAGGGTTGGAGTGGAGATAAAGCCCAGTGTATCTCTCTAGCCTGATGGTCATCTTGATGTCTTTGTTTCTGTTTACAGAGTCTCAAGGATTCCATGTCCTTGCTATTATCCTTCTGGGGATGGGTTACAGTTATCACTGCCCCTCCCAAATACAGGATGATGTCTTGAAACTGCTGCTCTCTGCAGCCACTCACTGCTCTCAGCTAATACAAGTGTTTTGAGATATAGGATGAGGTTTTAAGATGCCCTGGGTTTGACATACTGCCTTTACCACACACTTGCTGTATGACGTGGGCAAGTACGGAGTGCCTTCTTTGCCCCCTTTTCTTGGCTGTGAAATAAATAATAGCACCACCTCGCTGTGCACTCACCCACAGAAGTGTAAGAGATGGCATACAACCAAAGCTCAGCAAGTGCTGATCACTGCTGATCCCTGTCAACACTCTCACCACTACTGCTGCAGGATGGATAACTCCAGATGCACTGCCCCAGGACCCAGGAAAGGATAGATATAGAAGGGAAAGAGCTTTCTTGACCTCCTTGATTTAGCCATTTCACATCCAGTGGGATGCCTTGGTTCCCACGTTATTTTTTCTCCAACCTAAACAATCTTTCAGTGCTCTTTCCCAGTGGACCACCAGCCTGAAAGGCTTTAGTCCTTACTTCCGCCCAACATATCTCTTGCCTTCAGGTCTGTGTTCACTCACTGTACCCTAAAGAAAGGTCTTGGCCCAAAATTATCTCTCTCCCCCACTTTAGCCAGAGAATCATTAAATCATTAAAGGATCTTCTGGTTTCAAACTCCCTGTTATAAGATTACTATGATGCATGGCTTTCTAACTAGCTTGTGAATTCATTTTATCTTTCTAATTATACAGAGTTTACTATTGCCATTTGATGCTGTCATCTTGTATTAGCACCATTCTGGGAACATAAAACAAGATCTAGATTATATCAGTGGACCCACTAAATCTTCTTAATTATTCCAAGAATTAATGACCTTTGCTAAGTGTGATAGTTAATTTTTTTATGTGTTAACTTGACTGACAGAGGGATTCTCAGATATCTGGTACATTTTCAGGGTATGTGTGAGGGTCCTTCTGGAAGAGACTGGCATCTGCACTAGCCAGTGTAGAACTGATCATCTAAACCAATTTGGGTGGGGATCAGCCAACCCTATGAGGACAGAGAAGCAAAAAGGTAGAGGTATGAATACTGCCTTGTCTGACTGCTCACCGATGATCCCAGTCTGCCTATGACTTCAGATGTCATGCAAACCCTGCCAAGGTTCTGCTCGCAGCCCTCACATCATACCACCAGATTTCTAAGTCTCGAGCCAACAGACAGTGTGGCTTCTTGGCCTTCATAATCATGTGCCTCAATACCTTATTCACAATCTTTTTCTATTGCCCATGGATTCTGTTTCTCCAGAGAACCCCAATTAATATGAAAAATACAATAAATCCTTACTGGGCATCACGGCACCCCCTTACCAACCTCAAATAAAAGAGAGGCAGTTTCTACATAAGACCTGCAGAATATTAACCATCTTAGTTAATTCTCTTGAATATCTTGACCCCTGAACACATGCACACCATTAAGGAAAAAATAAAGAAAAAGCAATTTAAGGAAGAAAGAGTTTATTTTGGCTCATATGGTAGAGTTCAGCATGGCAGGGCAGTGATGCCAGCAAGAACATAATAGAGTTGTACATGTGGCACAATCAAGAAGCAGAGAACAGCAAACACTTGTGCTCAGCTCACTTTCTCTTCTGTGTATAGTACAAGACCAGCCTAACACCTTCAGTTACCCTAGTTAAAATAACCTCCCACTGTCAGGCCCAGAGTCTCAGGCAATTCTACATCTCATCAGTTGACAAGTGAGATCAACTATTTTAACTACCAGAAATTGCTCAAGAGAGGAATTTTAGCACGCCTTGTTATGATATACAACATAACAAGTTATGTTATATATAACTTAACCAATTGTGTTTCTTAAAGTACACAGGTACAACTCCTAAGAAGGATTCTACTTCTAAGAGAAGCACAAATGTCAGGAATTCTTCAGCAGGAGAGAATGGGGAAGAGAATGATGCCTGCTTATATCCTTAACACAATCAGCACAGCAAAAAAAACAAGTTCTAAAAACTCAGCTAGAAACAACTCCCTCTGGGCTGATGAAAAGTACCTGGTACCACTGGACTCCAGATCACTGGAGAGGAAGCTTCAGCTCGCTGGGATAGTGAAACACACACACTTAGGTGGACACTTCAGATGCTGAAAAACACTGTGTGCAGCTGTACGTAGGACTATATGCAACAGATAAACATGCACGGAGAAGCTCAGACTGAGCAAATGAGCCATCAAACCTCCACTTGGCCTGTGCTCTCCTTGGGAGTCTAGCCTTTCTTAATAAGTTCTCTATGGGTTTTTTTGTTTGTTTTTCTTTTTGTTTCTTGGTGACCACTAATGACCTTTTTAATTCTTTATTCTGAAATACAAGGGCGTGGAACCTTATGGAGTACCCTCTTAACCCCAATACCAGTAGACATCAACAAGAACAACGTAAAGGGCTCTCAATCAAGATTTACTCTTTTTACAGTTTTAGAATTTAGAGGTGTTATTGTCATGGCGCACATGTATGCTCAAGCAGAGGTGGGTAGAGGATTCTGTGAAGTCAGTTGTCTCTTTGTCTCTCCGTCAACATGGGTTCCAAAGATTGAATTCAGTTCATTACACAGTGCAGAGAACATTTTCACCTACCACGCCGTCTATCTGGCCTTAAGTTTACTCTTTAAAAGTGGAAAATGATGGCTTTAAAGACCAGGTATGGATGCCGGATGTTCGCACATGTAGACACCAAAGCTAACATACAAACACATAACACATGTACTTTTTTTCTTGAGGTAATAAAGCTAGCCGATAAATAATAAAAGCCCTATAGTTCCCAGCATCTCACTACTTATGAACCTGTGTTACACTAGCATCCAGGGTCAGTAAGTCTCGGTCTCATGATGTCTAAAGTATATTTGACAGCAAATACACATAACAAGGAAGGACATGCTGGCTGAAAACTGCTCTGATTATTTCTCAAAATATTAATAATGTCTGAACAAAGAACTAACACTCCTCATTTCAAAACCTTTTGTTCAGATTGTGCATAAGGACTCATCTGAAATTTGTGCCTGCTAAATCTAGAAAAAGGATTTGCTGAGTAAAAAAAAGACCAAAATTGTGAAGAACACACTTAAGACACATTTTTCTCCAACATCAAAACATTTCTATTATGAAAACCCAATTCCTGAACCGCGAGACATCCCTTTCTGTTAATTAGAATAGGTGGCAAAAGACATCTTGACCATGTATCCTTGGCTTACTTTAAATGCACAAAAATAATAAAATGACATTAAGTACAACTCATGAATGCAGCTCTTTCCACCCACTGGCCTTATTCCAGAATTGAACAAAGGGTTTTTATGTATTAACAGGTAGACAGGACAGGCTTTCTTTAATACAGTCCCGATTGTTAGCAATGGTTCCAGTCACCTACAGCAACTATGGAGGCATGCTCTATGCTATTACTGCGGTTTTCATTTTGGCAAAACTAACGTTTTCTTAAAAGTAGCCCACCAATTCTCATATGATGCTGAATCTATTGTTGGAAGATTGGATTTTAAAATAGCTTTAAGGTTAGAGCCTTCACAAGAGGGTTAACAAAGACACAGGTCACCAGCTCAAGACCTAGACTGTTTGTTGTTCATAGACTCTTGACTTGAGAAGGGCCTTAGAATCAAGGAAGTCCCAATCGCCTCAGGCTCAGGGGGATAGTGAAGTCGTCCTCAGAGGACCAAGTGCTAGTTTTGATAGTATGTACAGAAAATGTCCACTGTGGCTTTCTCCCCAAGATATTTAGGGCATGAAGACTGCCCCCCAAAGAGCCTGCTCCCCTACTGACATTAGCTAAAGCTATTTCCTTGACTTAGATATATACTATAAACCCCATTTTCTTGTTTTATCTGTGTGTAATAAGTCCACCTCCTTGTTTAGCTATATGCAATCCTGTTCAACTCTATAGAATAAACACTCTTGAGATTCCAGGGTGCTACAGTTTCTCCAGAAAGCCCAGTCTACCTGATCCCAACATTTCCATGAGTCCATATGTCTTTCCTGTCTGTCATAATCATCACCCCAGACAGGTCCATCCCTGATACTGCACTGGACATAGTAAGAATGCATGAACAAGGAGTCAACAACAATCTCTCAGCTTCTGAATTCCCAAGAGTAAGACAGAAAAGCCTTCCACATGGATGGTCCTTTGCAAGACATCAAAACTATAGTTTTAAACAAAACAGGAGAGACCTCGGTAGAGCTCAGGATGGCCGGGTGCTCTGGGGCTGGAGTTGAGCATCTAGTGCAAAAATATAAATAAGATATTTTCTTAAAAGGAACAGGGGCTATTAACCATTTACTGACTTGAATGATACCAGGAGAAGAGTGAAGATCTCCCGAGGTTCCACGTATCTTAGGATCATCTTAATAGGCAAGATTCCATCCAAAGTCTATATTTTTGGTTGTGAGCCTAGCCTTTAACGGCTGAGCCATCTCTCCAGCCCTCTACCCAAAGTCTAAAGTCTGTCCACCCATCTCTGTACTCTGAGGTCGGGAATACTTGTGGCCATTTCCTCTAGTGGAAGTTCAAAAAAGCCCTGCTATAAACCACACATTAAACATCACTCCTCACCATATCAAAACTCCTCAAGTTATCTTCCAGAGAAACCACTTCACATGGCTTCCCTAAGCCTGCTCAGTGAGCTTGAAAATATTTAGCTGTTAAAGTTTCTGTTCATATTCCACCTACCAGTGGTAATAGGTGGTTGAAAGGAAGATATTCTGGTAAGAATCCAGCCAGGAGGAACAAAGCCCAAGGGATCAAAATGATGGTGAGATGGAGGCTTTGGACCAGGAGAAGAAAGCAGGAGGGGCCCAGGATGGTGGTACAGTGACTTCAACTTAACAGCTGCTGTGTGGGGAAGGAAGGCTACTTCTTTCTGAAGAGAACTAAGGCCTGCAGAGACAGTGAGCAGTGGAATAGAGCTGCCTCTTGCATTAATGAAGCAAACTCTCAAATAGCCAGAAGACTAGCACTTTCTGGGGGAGCAGAAAATCCCAGGGAACTTCTTTTGCATAGAGATACCTAGTTAGTTCAGTCCTGTGAGAATATCTATAGCGCACCACTTTGCTGCTGTCTACATGTTGGTTTAATAACTGGCTTAATTAAGTGTAAAGGCTTTTTGTATCTTTTGGCATTATTAAAAATAATCCACTAGGGAAAATCCAAGATGCCAGAATACACACTAGATGTTGACCAAGTCCTTGGAAAGAGAAAAGCTGGGTTGTACTGATCCTGCAGGCCCATGCTGTTCATGTGTGAATACCTGATGCATATGCACACAGAGCCAAGAGAATCACTAGTAAAAATCTCTTTGAAAAGCCAGTGAGTAGCACCTACACAGGACTCTGTGAAAGAGAATGATCACACGGTCTTACAAAATCAGCAAGAGGGCAAGGCTACAATACACATCTGGGTGTGATGGTCCACATCTACCTTCAGCTCTCAGGAGCCTGAAACAGGAGGCTAGCCTAGGGTAGACAACTAGACTGTCATATATGCACTGCATACAGGGGTGCCCAATAAAAATGAGTTAAAACTACCTTCCAACACCTGGGATAGGAAAGGGAAGTTGACGCATTTTACCTTGGCTGGGGAGTAGAATAGATGGTAGTCAAATCTAAACATAAAGGAAAGGCTTAACAGAATTGGTTCCTTTTATGTCTATTAAAATTTACATACATGTGTATATAATCTTGCATTTACGTGTGTGTATGTATGTATATGTGTGTGTGTGTGTACATTTTTTCTCATCCAGGAGGGGCTCACGTGTCATGTCAGCTGTGCCTTTGCACTCTTCCTGTCAGTTGCTGGGTGAGTCCTTCGCCAATAGTCAACAAGAGTTCAATAATAAACACCAGCCAGGTACTACCTATGATCGCAATACACAGAGGCTAAGAGAGGAAGATCACAAGTTTAAGGTCAGGCTGGATCACACAGAAGAAACTCTATCAAAACAAAACACAAACAAAAATCTGTAAATAATTTATCTGCACTTCTCACTGAAGTAGGAAAGACTCTGGCAGCTTTCCTCTTGCTTGTCCAGTGGAGCACTTGAGCAGCACCTCTCAGCACTGGGCAGAGGAGCTGTAGCTGGCCGAGGGACCAGTACCCCTGCCCTGATGTTGGGGAGACCCCATAGACTTGTGAGTGCTGGGCCCTAGCTTGCAATGGCCATGGAGATGTGGGGCAAGCGATTCCAGGATCTTTTAATCATCTTCCTTTTTAGCAAAACACTTAAAAGCCAACAAATCAGGTGTTCTGCTTCACACCTAGGCTGTTCTAGCACGGAGCAGAAAAACATGTACTAGTAACATGAGCAGTTACTAATAATGGTAATGGTCATATCCGCCCGCCACAGGCGATAGTAGGCTTTTTATTACTAAAGCAAATTGTGACCTTTATTTATATACATCAGCTAGGTCAGAGAAAGTGAAAATACAAAGTGATCGCACAGCTCTACCTGCAGCAGCACTGAGGGCCTGTGGGGAGAATGTGTGTGCATTCTCTTACAGACAAAAGAATGTGCTATTTTAGCCCCACTTCATGTCCTCACATACCTGGCTCTGGCTGCAGTGATGCAGAAGCCAGTAAACACTCTCTTATGGTGTGACTTGGTTTTTAATAAAAACGGGAAAATGGATTCTGAAAGTAGTAGTTTTTGAAATAATAAGTATTGAGAAGAAAATATTAAAAGCTCTTCTCAATTACAACTAAGTGTTTGTATGAATGTTCTTCCCGTGGGTGTGTGTGTATAAGCACATGTGTGCAGTGCCTGTTGAGGCCAGAAGAGTGACTCACTGGAACTAGAGTTTGATCGGTTAGTGTTGGGAATGGAAGCTAAATATTCTGCAAGTGCTCTTAACCACAGAGCTTTCTTTCCAGCCTCAACTTTTTTCACTTGAAATAACCTCATTTAGGGACAGACACATACATAGTCCAGTGGAATTTGCAATACCTTTCAATACAGTCCAGTGTCCTTTTCCAACTGAGTTTTAGATTATCAGACCAGGCTCTCATTGCTTCTGTAACACACATGTATGAAACCAGTGTTTCCTAAATGTGGTCCCTTCCGTGTACTCTGCTTTCTCTTCAGGGTGTATACATCTGTCGTTTACCAAATGTGCTCCTTGAAATTGTGCAAAGACAGCATAAAGATTTATATTTTGAAGTCACATATTTGTCACTTGGGAAAATACTTCATCTGATCTTCATCTGATCAATTCTAAAATAAAAAGATATAAAGAATGAAGCATGGTTTGAGCACTACAAAAAGACATGTAATGAGCTGAAGTCTCAGCAAGTGCTTTAGGTGATTCTATAAACACAGGGCTCCAAAGATTGATCTGTTTCCTAATTGCAACACTACTGCTAATGACAAAGGAACACACACAAAAGGAAACCTTGCTTTACTCTCATTGTTGAGGAGAAAAGCACGCGATCTCAAAGAACTAAAAGCCATGTAAATTGCTCACTAACATTATAGTGGACACCCAGGTCACTGTCCCAGAGCGGACTCTAAGTGGGAGACTCACAAGGACATGGAAAGCACCTCACATGTGCATGGACTGAACAGCAATGTTCACAGAAAAGTCACAGCCACTCACGAAAATCCCATCAGTAGACAAACTCACAATGCAAAAATCTTCACTAGCTAGAACATTCGGCCTTCAAAATAACCATCAATGAGGGCTAGTAAAGCTGTTGCCTCTTACTGGATCCTCATTAAATTGTCCTCAGTGATGTTAGTGTGGATTTATAGGGTATTCTTCACCTGTAAGAGGGACATGAAAATTAACCACTGATTCTGATTAAGTATGTTAATTTTCTTAATTTTAAGTGATATACGTTTTAAATACAGTATAAGCCAGAATAACAATCTTATATTTCTTTCATATTTAATTATAAATGTACAATATTTTTCTCACATAATGTTTCACAACACTATGTGAATTGAAATACATGAGTATGAATATTTCATCCGTTCTGTTTCCTGCTGAACAGTTCTCCATTGAGAGATAAGATACTATTCCAACTGAGAAGGGTCAGACAGAGCCCTGCACTCTATAATACCAATGTGTGAAGACATGGCTGCCATCATGTGATCTTGCATAATTCCTCCTAGTGTATTTTTGAGGACAGAGAGAGGCTTTAACCAAGCACATAAACACACAAAAAATAACAACAAAAAACTTATCACGTTAAAAGAAAGCAGACGTTAGCCCACACGACAGAAGTGTCAGTCTTTATAAAATATTTCCTCTCTACATGTCACAAGTGGATCACAGGCCTAGTCCACAAGTAATGGGAGGGGTTTCACAAGAATGTGAACACTAGCATATGGTGTCAGTCATAAAGGGCCATCTGAGAGACAGTTGGTTGTAAAGACTATCCATTCAAGTATTATGTGCTTCAGAAATGTTGGTATTATTTTGTTATGACAAGATCTCACTTGCCAGGGTAAATGAATAATAATTTTAAAAATTAGTTTTATTTGTGTATGTGTGTTTTATCTGCATGCATATATAACTGCACTCCATGTGTGCTTAGCACAGAAGAGCCAGAAGAAGGCATGAAACAGCATGAAACTGGAGTTACGACTGAGCTACCATATGACTGCTGGGGAATCCAATCCAGTTCTTGTAAAAGCAGCCAGTACTTTCAACTACTGAACCATCTCTCTCTAAATAATAACTAAATAATAACTTTATTTATTATTTAGTTATTAAATAATAACTTTATTTATTATTTATTTATTTAGCCACTAAATAATAACTTTAAGAAACCTGACAGAACAGTCATCCTTGAATGAACTGTACTTGGTGATACAATCGCTGAATACTAGAGACGAACATGACAGGATTTTCAGATTTATTTATATTTTTTTCTTCTACAGAATCAATTTTCATGATCATGTTGTATTTCCACAACTTAAAAAAAGATGCTCTTGTGATATGGCATTGTATAAAATACAAACTCAGTGGGGAGAAAAAGGTCATGCATGCAGCAGGAAATTTGGATGAATGTGTAAATCTTAAGAATGGGACAATCACAACAAAAGATTATAACAATCATTAAAAGTGAATACCCACTATTATTAAGGCCTCTCAAATAGCAAAAGTGATGATACTATAATGATGGGCTTGAGAGTTTGTTCATAGATTTTTTTGATACTGCCTTCAAGATATGGAACTTACTTTTCCATCAAAGCAGGCTGAGGGCCAAGCGTAGAGGTCCAGAGTAAAGCCTAGCATTCAGGAGGCAGAGGCATGAATATCAGGAGTTAAGAGCCAGTATTGGCTAAGCAGTGAATTTGAGGCTGGCCTGGGTTACATCAGATTATATATCGAAAACAAGAAGACCCTCCCATAGTGGGCTCAGTTCACTTCTAATAAACAGACCGTGATGAATGATCACTTCTGATCCTGTGTTACAGAACCACAGGAGTTTGCAAATGGAGGTTTTCAGAAACAAAGCAACATCTTAAAAAAAAAAATCCTGTAAGGTAGAATAACTAATAATTAAAACTTCCTAAATATGGAGAGTTTCAATCTAGAACTAAAATCATCTTGGGTTATTGTTGGTGTTCATTGTCCACCTATGTGTCTGACCTAACTTCCTTTCAAAGATCAGGTAAATGAAAAAGTTAGGATATGTTGACATTCGAGACTTCTGATTATCACCAGTCCCCAAAACAAGAATATCATCAAATAACATTTCAAACCTAAAGCAAAGATTTCACTTCTTTGCTGTGATTTGTTTATCTCGGGGCAAATGTCAAGAGTTATGGTTTTTGGTCTGTGACTATAGAAGCTTGGGCAATTACTCTCGGGGTAGAACATGTCATTCAGGGCATCCTGAATTCATGGTCTTGGGCTATAACCATTCATATTTGGCTCAGAATAAACTAACTCTTATTGTCTTTCAGGAGAGGATTATGCTTTATATTGACAATTTTGGCATCCAATGTAGGGACCCAAGGGGGACCTAAGTTCACCAGAGGAATTCAGCCAACTGTGCCTGTGTTTCTGACCCCCAGAAACTATGCCTGACAACAATGTGTGACACTGCTAAATGTTAAGGTATTGTTAGAAAGTAAGAGCTAGCCACGACATGGAGTGACCTAACTGCAGTGACACAACTAGATGTTGGAGAATGCCAGGCCTCAACCAATTCAGAATACTTACTTTTAGGAAAGACAGGCTGAGCATGAAAAACACCAAGAAAAACAACTTTACAAATGGCTTTCCAGAATGGGTAAGGAGAGATGCAATAAGATAATCCTATAGCTTCACTATCTATTTTCTATGTGCTATTTCCCCTCAACTTCTGTCATTTTCCTCACAACACAACAGTATCACACAATATTTGACATGAAGAGCCTTAAATCAAAGGCTAGATTTAACAAACAGAAAAATGAACTGAATATAAACCAACCAACCAACCAACCAACCAATCAGTAAATAAAGACCAATCTAGTCTCCTTCCACAACTGAATCCCACAGTGTGTACTGTCCTTCCCAAGTTTGGTACCTGGAACAGAAGCATCTACCCACATTAGCCTGGAACTAGTGAGTAATGTACATTTTACAATAAACTCCTAGATCATTCTCTGAAAGTAAAGATCAAAAGACCATGTTCTGACAGACTTTTCAGGTAGGGAAAAAAAAAAAAAAAAAAAAAAAAAAAAAAAAAAAAAAAAAAAAAAAATCTTTATGCACACTGCCCTAGACTTCAGGCTCAGGGGAAAATGACTGGGGCTTGCCCACACCTTTGTGCTTATTGACATCCAAAAGTGTTTTTCAGATGAGAGGAAGGCTTTGGGTGGCCTGAAGTCTAATTAAACTGTTTAAAGAGATTTAATTACTAAGTGCCAACCCATACAAATGTAAAGATCTCTCCTACAGAGAGTATGAGATGAATTGGATGTATTTTTTTAATCAACTGCTTGGCAAGCAGTATGGGTTTTCCCATTTGTAAACAGCTATACCAAAGCTAAACATAGTTATTCACCACTTGACAAGAAATAATGCCTTGTAATTAATCATTTTTCAGTCCTAATCCAGACAAAATATAAACACAAACCCAGATTGTGTAATCTCTTATAATTGTCACTCATATAAATAAAAAAAAAAACCTGGTGACATATATGTGCAGGTCTGATAGACAGCACAATGTCACATACTTAACACATGCTGTCATCACAACATTTCACTCAAAATAATCAAGCGAATTATATTCTAAACAAAATTCATTTTAAATATTCAATGATAAGTTATGAATCCCAAATTATCTATTAATCACACATTTCCAGTGATGGATTTCTAAAGAAGATGGAATAGTTTATACAATAATTCATATTTGATTAAACTAGTAAAAGTCAAGGCTTCACACAGGTTTATAGAAGCTGCTTTGGCTAAAAAGTGTCAACTCCTCACTCGAGTTTACAAAGTCACTGACATCAGGAAGAAAGCTTCTGTCTCACCCTGCATTTATACCTGCACTTTAGCTAAATACACAGAAACAAGCCAATGACTTTCCCCAGTTCTCTTGAGCCACCCTGATGTCAGGAGAAGCAGAGTCTGCTGGGCTGGAGAGTGCTCTCCACCTACATACCTGGTCATGAAGACAATGAGACAAATGGCTGGGGTTGAACTCTAGTGATTAACAGATTAGACATGTAACAACTGAATCACTTTCCAGAACATGTGCTGAGACAGCGATGGATAGGACTATGTCTCCTTAATCATGCATAGCCCCTGTCCACTTTTCAAACCTAAATCGCATCTCAGTGCCAGGAAAAATTTTGGGGTCACTAGACCCCTGTCTTTGCCCCACTTCTCAAATATCTTTGTCATCTTTTTATCACTATGAGCTGTGTGTGTGCGGTGTGCATGCAGGCACATAGAGTATATGGTATATACATATGTGAGCATTTGTGTGTGCAGCAACATGCTCCTGAGTGTGCATGTGTAGAGGTCAGAGGTTGCCTTTGGGTATCTTTCTTCAGTACTTCCCACATTAGCTTTTGAGACAGTCTCTCCTGGAATCTGGAGATCATCTCATGGAAGACTGGCTTGCCAGGAACCCCTGAAATCCTCCTGTCTCTGTCTCCTAGCACAAAGATTGCAGGCTATCTGCACCAAGCCCAGCTTTTTATGCAGCTGGGGATGCAAACTCAAGTATTCATCTACGTACAGCAAACAGTTTACCCACTCACTGAGCCATCTCTCCAACCCCACTACTCGCCTTAACTGGTCCTGTGATGGGTAACTGAGCCTAGACTGTTGAGCAACTGGAAGTAGGGCCTTTACCTTCAAAACTCTATTAGCAAGCTAGGTATTAAAAAATAAAATTGAAACAGGTTAAGAAACAATCATCACTAGCAATTAGCTCCTGAAAATGCATTGCTCTCTGGTTGGCTAGTTTTATTTAATGTGTGTGTATTCTCAGGATGTGGATGCTAACAGGAAGTACCCTCAGCTGCATGCTAAAAATGCAGGGTCGATAAAACTGAGTTAATTTTTTTTAAAAAAATCATCTTACTTGCTTGCCTGTAGGATTTCTACCTCATTTCCCAAATGTAATAATGTTGCAAGTGCCATAAAATACCACAATTAAATCCAAAATTCACTTCAAAGTGAATCCCAACAACGAGAGTAAATGTTATCAAGTGATTACAAAAAAAGCAAGTGGCTGAGTGAATATAAAATTATAATTTTATAAGTGCATGGGAGCAGAGGCGACTGTCCCTGCATCATCTTTTCTATACTCATTGAGCAATCACTGCATGGCAGGCACTGAGACAGAGTTTGCTAAAAAAAAAAAAAATCTTATTCCGCTGGTTGGATATGCTTACAGTCTGGAAATGAGACAGTGAGAAGAATTGTCTGTGCCGGGAAAAAACAGATGGTAAAACAATATACAGAGACCAGATGGGCCAAGGTAGTGTCTGGAGAAACTGACCCATTAGGGACTATGAATTCACTATGAAATAAATTACAAATCAATGTATTTCTGAATGAAAAACAAAGCTCATCAAACTTGACATAATTTGTTTAATTTTTTTCTTATGTTAATTTATCAGGAAGAAATAGATCATGATTCTATTTTTAAGTCCTATAAATAAGTGAAAGGTGATTCACTGAAGCAGCTGAAGAAGATAGGAATACTGACTCAAAGCAAAGATTAGAGATATGTGCTTCACGTGTATGTGTGCCGTGTGTGCATGTTTGTGTGCAGAGGGCATGTGCACACATGCACGTGCAAGTGAGCAAGCACATCAACACATCAAAGGTGGCATGATGCCAGCCTGGTGGCATATCTCTTATCTCAGCACCAAGGATGCTGCAACAGAATTGCAATGAGTTGCTAGCCTCTCTGATCTACATAGCAAGGAAGACTGTGACAGAAAATAAAGTAAGATGTATATTTAATATCAATTCTAAATGAAACTGAGAAACCATGACCAGCTATTCCTTAGCTTCAGATGAGATCAGTTCCAGACTCCACAACACACTGATCCATGGAGGTTCAGGTGTCCATGGTAAAAAATGTAGGCCATCCTCCCAAGTTTCCAGTCATCTCTAAATTACTGACACCTTACACAAACACTATGCAAATGCTTGCTGTATAGTATTTAGAGAGAGAACAACGGCATCAACAAAGACTGCGCATGTTTAGTGCAACAGCAATTTTTACCATAAGCTGACTGAATCCTGACAAGAGGACCAATTTGTTAGTGATTCTAGTGGTGGAGAAAAAAATTAAAAAAGAAAAACAAACCCCAAACAAAAAACATGTAAAATCCCATTGTTAATATAGCAATCCTGTCACACATCAGAGAATGCTGTCTAACATGGGTGTTTTGCTGGTTTTTATAGAAATGCATTGTTGTACATTTGTTTTATAAAAGTGAAAGTAGATTGTAGTACTCCCTAAGTTCTATTAAGAAACCCTACAATGAAAAAAGTACTATGACACAACAGAATCTGGTCCATGCCAAGGTCTGGTTAGGTAGCCCACCCTGATGACAGACACAACAAAACTCATGTGCTTTGTCCTGGACCTTCACTTTCACGGGCTTGGGAAGGATATCTGGACAAGAGAGGTCACTCAGCACTTGTGGGGCTTAATTATAGTCAGTGGAGACCCAACCGCCCAACCCAATATTCATTCCGTACAGCATGACTTATTTATTTCTGGGGAGAAACTAGATACAAAATAACCTCGATTTTCCTATAGCAACTGTATGAATCCCCTTACACTACTATATCTCTTATTATTTATTACACTTTAAACTTTAAATATTTTATTTGAAAAGTGAACAGTATCACCATGAAAACAAGAAAAATATATTAATTCCCATTAACTGAAGATAACAGCAGACCTACTCCAAGAACCACGACTTCACTAGCACGGAGAACTGGCTAGTTCCCAGTACCAGGCATGGTCTCCCTCGTGTTGAGCAGGACCTGAGTCTAATTAAAAAGTTATTGGTTAAGGCCAAGGTGTGTTTACCACTTCTGCACCTTTAGCGCTTTCTGGTCCTTTTCGTGATTACCACAGCTGGACAAGACTGTTGGATGCTTCCCTCTTATGGAACTCTGCATGACACTTTCTGGTACCATCAACGCTAGTCCTCTGGGAGGAGCCATTCAGGTCAGCTCAGCCCAGGAGTGCCTGGGGTATGTGTTTTGAAAAATCTCTTGGACAACTTTGACCAACAACTCAAAAGAGGGCTTCCCATGTCTGGGATTCTGTCTTGGCCCTTGGAGGGAACACTATTAGCCTAGATGAGAAAAGTTCATTTAAGTTCATTTATTTGTAGACTTACTTATAGGGCATTTTGTTGTGGGTTTTAAAGGCAAACAGTTAATACTATGATTTCTTATGACCTTTTCTGACATCCTTACTGTTATTTAACCCTGTGTTCTCCTTCTGAGCTAGTTTTGAAAGCAAAAAGACACTCAAAGCTTCATGTTTAGAACTTTGCCTGGGCATTTCAAATAACGCTTCAAATAGCTGTAGGAGGATGGGCTTCCTATTGGTCCCCACTTACAAATGACAAAAACAAAGGCAGAGAAGACTATCCTGCTCTCTAGCCATCTCTGAAGAGCTTTTAGCTGACCTGCAGAACAATACATGATCTAATTTCCCCCAGGAATGTTTATTTAGTTCATCTATTTTTTCTCCTAAAATATTTAAACCTGCCATCTTGCCTGCTTAAATACATCTTTTAATTTTTCTTTTATCCAAACTATACTTATTTAAATTTACCTCAAATATCATATCTTCCAAGATGTGCTCAACATTTCCATAAATGAGAGTTAAATAAATGAGTTAATAAATCCTTAGGATTATCGAACTTACATTTTTATGGTATTATAATAATGCAGACTATCTTCAGTGAATGGAAAAATGTACTTTCAATTACAAATCCTGATCTTTTTCTGGGTCAGCAATATGCAGTCTGATACTCTCTTGAAATAGGAGTTACAGGTAGGAGTCACAGTTCCACCAGTTTCACTGTGACGGAGAACAGACATGCTGCTCTGTGGTAGGCTACGTGGCTGAGCCAGCATGCTTGGTTGGTGAGGCATGTTCAATTATTTTCTATGTGCAACTGAATTTTTAGGGTGTAACCCAACCATAAGTCAAGCTGCATCTGTACTTATAAGTTTGAACTTTTTAAAAAAATATATAAATGAAGTGAAATATAAAACCTTAATCGTTATAAGCATTTCTTAAGACAACTAAGATAAATAAGGCAAATAGTTCTCCTGCCACAGTTATTAGATAGAGAGGATAACAAAATGAAACTCTATCAGACCTAACTAATCTACAGGGGAGCATCTTCAACAAAAGGGCATTTCTTCAGGTCTTCAGACTCAGTATTAGCACGTTCATATCATGTTTCCCTAGCATACAGCTCCTTTAGGGGTTCTTAAAATTTTCAGCTTAACCAACAGTAGGAAATTCTCCTAAAACAGTTCATTTGACATTTGCTCCCTCCCTCTCTTCCTTTTGTTTTTTTTTACTTAGCCATCAGTTAGAAAGCAGGAAAACCATGTATCAACATAGCTATCAGATAGTGGGAAACTGGTAGCCACGATAAAGGAGTCAATGAAATGCCACAGCTCCAGAAAAGTCACTGCTTCTTGGGACCTCTGTGTCCGAGCCATGCGCATATTGTGACCACTCACTCAAATACAACTCTAGCAGTATTTGTGAGAAGCCTTTCTAGATATACCCAGAGGTACTTGATGAACTTGAACAAAGTCCAAGGTCATTACTGTCAGGCACTTTCTTTGTGGAAATGCTTTACAAGTTATCTTGGGTGGACAGGGTCTCATGCAAAGCCTATGAATAGGATAAGGTGTCAAAGGGCCGACTGAAGACAGCCTTAGACCAGCTTATACTGCTTTAGACATTTCCAAGCCTGGGTGGATGGACATTTTTATCTTTAGGATTTTATATGAATTATAGAAATTGCAAAAGAAACATAATAAATCATGAATGCCTCAAACGGAGGTACATTTATCTTACTCATCTAGATACCTTAGTACCTGCAAACCCATACACAGTAGCCACTCAGGAAATTACAATAAATCATCAGCCTGAGACGAGAGAAGAACCTGAGTGACAGGCTTGTGGGCAAGCCAGTAGTTGCAAAGCACTATTTATCACATTTTGAGCTACAGAAAATAACAGATATTTTATATCAGAAATACCAGGAAAAAAAAGAGAAGTTTAACTAGCTGTGTAGATAATCCATGTATCCTTCAGGTGTCTTTAACTATTTAGTCTTTACCAAATATAAAGCACTCTGTCTACACATATATACACTTTTACTGCTGAATTACATAAGGTAAGGTCCTTGTATCAAGGCACTTTACTCCCAAGTTCTGGGCATACACTTCTAAAACTATCATTACAAGAATTTTAGAAACCTGGAAAGATATACATCCCTAACACCATCAAATATGTCCTCTATAAGTGACAATTTACCCACCATTCAAGAATGTTGTGCAAATAAACACACCCACACCAACTCTACCCAAAGTTCACGTGCTGCCTATGGTTTGTAGGTTTTATATCATCATGTTAAATTTTAGGATTTATTTGCTTCACAGTTTCTGATTTTCTGAGTTTCATACTATGTCTGTGAACTGAGGAAGGCAGGCATTTTCACAGGTGAACCTGAGCCTTGTGGATTCAGGGCTTTGAAGGCAGACCTGGCTTGCCTCCCCACCCTCTACCTGAGCATAGGTCATCTGGACCCTTGCAGGTCAGGCACTCACTCCTGGCAACACTCGTGTCTGGGGCACAAATACTGTAAGCATCCTGCATGTTTATCTAACCAACGAAGTTTAAAACCCCTACCTGGAAAAGGAGACTGCTTTCTAAAACGGATACTAAGTTTAATTTCTTCTTGCTCCTAAAAATATGATGCTTGAAACTGATGCACATTGGCAGCAAAAGATGCTTCTGATGGGAGGGAATGAGGAGATCAACCTTCTCACTGGAATAACTCCAGGTTCACAGTGTAGTGTGAGGACAACCATGATAGAAGGTTATGCTTCACTGTGCTCCAGGTTCACAGTGTAGTGTGAGGACAACCACGATAGAAGGTTATGCTGCACTGTGCTCCAGGTTCTGGGTGGAGGCAAACATGAAGCAAAGATCACATTAGGGAGTAGGGCTGAGAAAAACAGACAAGAAAGGAAACATCGGTAGTAGGGTCCAGGAAGGGTGGGCCTTTCTTTCATTTCTGCTGCTCCACTGAGTCACAGATTTATGCAGGGGGGGGGGGTGTCCTGCGGTCAGCATTCTTCAAAGTAAGGTGTTACCACAATTCCTATAGAAGGACATAAGACCATGATCTGAAGAGAACCCTTCCAAGGTCATTGCTGTGGTGCTTATGCCGAGGAGCACAGGGTCCTCACTCTTCGGTGGCACGTCACTTCTGGGACACTTAAGCATGGCTTCACCCTGGAATGACCCTGTCTGTCTAGTGAGGTGTGATATCATAAACTTTGTAGCACAGGACACTTCCTTTATTATTAACCAAATCAGCAACTGAGTAGTGCAAAGATGTTATAGCCTGTTACATCCAAGTGCTGTAACACTGCAAAGGAGAAACAGCTTCCTCACAAAGGAAATTAGTGCTCCTCAGATGGGACAGAACAAGATGTTTGCCATTGTGTCCAGCACTAAGCCTTACGCAGACGCTTACTGGAACACTTAGCTGGATCCAGTGCTGAAGATGGAGGTGGTGAAGGAAGCCTAGCTACTGCGCTGCTCATGGTCTGCAGGGACACAGACACAGACCGACTGCACACGCAGGCATGGTGAGTCCAGGCTCCATTAGAAGCACAAAGAGGTGAATCAACTGTAAGCTACACAATAAAGAATCAGAGTCAAGGAGGAAAGAATTTTGAAATTTCAGATTTCTCAGGGGAAACTATAAATAATGCTAAGTTTAAAACATTAGCAAGAATACACCATGGCAGCGTCTCTCTCAAGCAAAACGGCTAAACTTGAAAGATTCGTGAAGACAGCCAGTTTTGAATATTCAAAAGCGAAAGAACATAGTTGCCAGGAAGGAAAAAAGTTCTGGGGAAAAACAATTCAAATGAATTATCTTGGCTGATACCCATTGTGATATTAAGGTGAACAAGAATGATCCAGTCTAATTCCCAATTCTTTGTGCTTTCATGTAGTAGACAGCAGAGAAGTGTGAATGCATGGTTCACATAACAAACAAGGAGAGGAGCTTTCCCTAGATGAAGATACGTTCATGTAAGCACACAATGTTCCCAGACAGTGAGTAGATACAGCATGCTCATGACCCCAACTCTTCCTACTGCCGTCTTTTAACACAGCAGCAGTGCTGGCGGCATCATGAGCTCCATCTTGGGATGCTGCTAATGGTCACTATGGACTGGACTCTGAAATACAAGTTAGAACCTAACCCAAGTGTTGCTCTACAGCAACGGCACTAAATTCTCCTGCTATAGGACAGTACTCAAGACTGCAGGGCAAGAGATTTGTTAAGTTTCTTCTCCCCAAAACAGCCTGCTCTGAAGTGATAGGCATTAGAAACATACACATTATTCAGTTGGGGGGTTGAGGTGGGGAGATGCTAGAATCCAGTCCAACTTGAACAATTCTCATTACATGAGTCTCAATTTATACTTTTTTGAGAAACAAAATCTCTGGACCCAACTCAGATCTACTTGGGTTGGGGAATTGGGGAATTGCTAAATTAGAGATGCTATTCAATTTATAGCAGACGTCCTGCAAACTGTGGACAGCAGTGTGACTTAAAGTTAGAGGCAGCAAAATAAAATCATTTCAATTTTCCAGGTTTCTGTCAAGTGTTTTCCATCTATGTCTTCTTTGCATTAGAAAGACAATAAAACCAGTGATCAGTATTAATCTAATCCTATTACAAAAAAAAAAAAAAAAAAAGTACTGAGCCAGCAGTGGGCATCAGGCTCAGTGGCATGTCTGTGGAGTAGTCTGTTCGGCTCATGTCAACATTTGAACCCTATCCACCTTGCTTATGTCCTTCAACCCTTTCTACTCTAACTACTTCAGTCCCTAGAAGATATGTCACAGCTGCTCCATGCCAGTGCTTCAAGAACCTGGCTGTCAGCTTTTATCCTTTTGAAAGCCATAGGTGCCTTGTGAGAAGTCTTTCTCTATTGGAAAGGCCATGGGAAGGGCCTTTGGAGAGAGCAGAGAGAGAGGCATGCAGACTCTAGCCAGCATGCCAGCTGATACACGGAGTGGCGTAAGAGACATTGGACACAGGAATGCAGCACAGAGTGCTGAACCCTAAGAAAACAGCAGAGTCACTGTTTTAAAGCCACTGTGCTTTGGGGTGTTTTGCATGGCAAAAAGAAATAGTAAAACGTCGCTTTACATACACATAATTTATAACAAACCTAAGAAACAGACACTATTAGCTGCTGCTACTGCCATCACTGCCTCCTCTTCCTTCTCCTCTTCTTTCTTCTACATAGGGGCATGTGATACTCATGCAGCCATGGGCCAGAAGTACAGTGGCCACAGCTTGGTTATACCTAAATAAATCTGTACACCAGCCAATACATTTCTGCTCAAGTCTAAGATGAGGGCAAGGCATCTCCTATTCCTGGCTTTGCATCTCTTCACCATTGTGTCTAACTCACCAGTGTCCCCTTACCATTGTGTCTAACTCACCAGTGTCCCCTTACCATTGTGTCCCCTTACCATTGTGTCCCCTTACCATTGTGTCTAACTCATCAGTGTCCCCTTACCATTGTGTCTAACTCACTACTGATTCCTCAACATGACACCTGACATAACAGTGTGCCACCTGTTTCTGTAGCACTAGAATATGGTCTTCAGGACAGCACAATGTGTTGCATACAAGCTTTTATCTATGAGCAGAAAGGAAAAAAGCACCTTGGGAATCTTCTATCTCAACAGCCCAAATTACCCCAACCCAGAAGCACACCACAGGTCAGAGAGGACATGATGCACACCAAGATGCTCTGAGCCTGCTGCTCTTCTGGCAGGGCTCCCAACAACTCGGTCTGTCTCCCAGTCCTCTGAGATCTTCAATTAAAAAAGGAAATAGCACATGTAAATATTTCCATCCTCTCTGTAGTCAGCTGATTTGTGTTTAGGAAACTCCTCCAACAAGAAAAACACATGGTTAATTATCTTTGACACACAGCATTAAAAAGTAGACTAGGAAGAGAAAAGCAGCTTTTTGTTCTTAAGGATTTAAATTGTTATATGGTCAATCAAATCTAATCTATTCTAATTTATTCACATAGAAAGTCAATTATTCAAATGCTCTTAATTCGGCCTCCACACTGTCTTGGTGGCCAGTGAACCATTCAAGGGGCGGCTGTTTGGAGTATGCATGTTTTAACATGAATTAGTTGTCCCATCTTTACAGTTTCCTCTTTCTCTGATAGTTAAGGGAACATGGAATGGTTGAAGAAAGAACAACTGAATACAAGGCATGGCATTCAGCACTCTCCATGTTCTGGATGCAGATATACGCTCTGCGGACTTCCTCTACTCAATGCCTATGAAAAGCCCACTGGGTTTAAGCTACCACCATCTGACTGAAGGAAAATAGGACAAAAGCTCTAGGGGAATACTGGTAGCACCTTCAGGAAGACACCACACCGAACAGTAAACTTCATAGCACCGGTATTGGAAGTACAATACCACCAGCTGTGGGCGGAGCAACGCGACTAGGCACACATAGGCTGATGTGGGCGGAGCAACGCGACTAGGCACACATAGGCTGACGCAGGTGGGGAAAACCAGTGCAAAGGCCAGCTGCCCTTTCTCTAAACCTGCCTCACATAGAGCAAGGAACAGCTCATATCCATCCTGATGAGGAAACGTGCTGTGGAGTTGCACGAGAGTCAAACTTCAGTCCCTTTAACTGTGCTATAATGTAGAAGGATTTGACTATGGAAAAATAAAAACACTATAAGAACCCCATTGCAAACTAAAGAACTAGATAGAGGAAGCACGGCCATCTAAATCTGGCAGTCAAGGACTGTATAAGGATGCTAGGTATAGCTGTAAATCGGGGCTGACTACATCCCAGGGCTGGAATGACCCATGCCAACCTAGTCTTCCTCCTCCATCATAACAGTATACCATTATAATGTCATTTAGGCTATTGCTTAACAAAAGCCTCCCAAGCCAATGGGAAGAGCACAGAAGAATCAGAAGGGCTCCATTCAGTTGCTTCTACTTCTTAAAAACAATCTTGCCACAGGTCTCACCTGAGGCTTTTGTTTATCTCTCATTGGCCAGAAGGAAGTCACAGGATCCTGGCCACCCAGCTAAATGGGTGGTTTGAAATATCATAGAACTGTCATTCCACTGACAGGTAGCCAGTAAGGAAGAAAAAAAAAGATGATGCTGTATATCCCAATAGTCCCTTTTTTTAATCCAAAGTAATGCCTTGGTAATAAACCACCTAAGTCAAGGCATTCATATCCGATTGTAGAACAACTACAAATATCAGTGGTGACAACGTTAGTCTTGAAGGAATTCAGAGTACAAATTCCAACCTGGCTAAAGACAGCCACTTAACAATAGTGATAATGAACATGACAGTAGAAGCTGATAGTAATGTCTACTGTTAACTGAACAGCAGACTATATGGCAAGTGCCTTGATACCACAGATAACCAATCTATAGATCAATTTTGTGGGGCTTTTAAGTCCAGGCCATGAAGACAGTATTAGCCTTAGAGGTGGGAGGCCTTTTCTAGGGCTGCTTACTATAATCTTGGCCACCCCATCACCATGGGGGCTATCATCACCCCAGTGAGATTGTAAGATTTCCCATTTTACAGAAAAGAATGTAAACTCAATGTAAAGAAATGTAAAGAAAACGCAAGTTCAAAGAGTGAAAGTGCTTTAATGTACAATAACTATAGCTGACTATATCTCTGAACCAATGGTTGGGTTTGTTTGGAATCATGTTATTTTAACAACTAGAAATCAAGAGGTCCAGAGAAGATATTAGGGAAGCTGGCATGTCAGCCTGGCTTTGAACCTTAGTGATGCTGACTTGATTGTAAAAATAACCCACAGTCTTTTGGGAAGGAAACATCACGCAATACAGGAAGAAGCAAAGAAAGACCCACCCCAAGCAGCCTCAGTTGCAGGTGACTCACTGAATGGAATTTTAACAGTGAGCATCTTCTTAGGTTTTTCACTGGGCCTGGGGGGAGAGATAGCTCAGTAGTAAAATGCTTGCTATACAAGCATGGGGACCTAAGTTTTGATCCCCAGAACTGACTAAAGAAAACCACAAGTATCACACATCAACCCACCAAAACTGGGCAAAGGGCATGAGTTTATTCTAATCCAAGTGCTGGAGAGGTAGAGACAGATGACGAGGGGGTCATCTGCCTGGCCAGCCCTGCCAGTCATCAAATTCCAGGCCAGTGAGATTCCAAACTAAGGCAGAGGAAATGATAGGATCCCCGCTAACAGAGAAAAGCCAAGGTTGTCCTCTAGCCTTCACATGTGTGGGAATGCATGTGCACACTGACCTGCACATGTATGCAAAGGCACCACACCACAGAAGATTTATGTCTTGGAAGGGGGAAGAAACAAGAGAGGGTCTGAGCAATTTACTTGATGGCCCAGCGCTCAACATTGTGGTCTGGTTTGCTTTACTGAAGTCCCCAGCTATCAAGTCCTCTGGGTTCTTTCCTGCTGAAAGATGGCCCAAATATATACAGGACAGAAGATTCTATGACAAAGACACTACCCTGTGTTTTAGTGGGCTTTTAACAGAATGTCTTTGTATGTTTCTCTCCCTAGCACTGACATGGAGGGAACTAAAATATGACCATTAGCAAATTACCCACATGGCACATGAGCTTAACACCCCAAACAAGACTCAAGACTGATCATGGAAGCTAGCTTATTTCATCTTCTCTGCCAACTCTATAAATCTGTTTGAATCTTAAGTGGAGATTATATATTTAAGTAACTCTGGAATTCTGGCAAGTCTAAAACATAAAATATAATTAGGTTTCATATAGCTATAACAGAAGCAGCACAAAGAAAGGCTTGGTATAAGGAAGACGAGCTTGAACACCCATCCCCATGTATTTTTAAAAACCATGCAGTATGCATCATGGGAAAGGCAGAGATCAATCAAGCAGAGGGCTCAAGCCCTTGCAGTTCTGCCATTCTGAGCCGAGAACCCCTCAGTACGATGACCTGTTCTGTGGGATGTTCAGTTCCTGGCCTCTTCTCCCTAGATATTAGCAACTCACTCTCCCCAAACTGACAGCCCAAAAGATTTCTAGACATCACCAGTGTCCTCTGAGGGGCAACAAGGCCCCTATTTGAGAGAAGCACAGAACTGACAGATATCTCCAGTGTGCAGAACCTAGGGAGACTTCCAAGTAAACAGTGAGAATGAAGGCAGGCTAAGTGTTGGGAGAAAGGTGTCTGAGACAGACAGTGGTGTCTATGCTGATAATGGAAAGTGAAGAGCTGTAGGACAGACAACACTTACTTCCCAGTCTCTAAACATAAGAGTTTTAGACTCATTTGAAGTTAGGCACAGTGGTACAACCTAAATTCCAAGCACTCAGGAGGCTGAGGCAGGGGGATGAAGAATTTGAAAGAAGCTTCTGCTACATATCAACCTGCACCAAAACCCAAGGAAAAAAAATAAGAAAAAAAAATCAGCAAAAGATGGAGGATCAACTGGCTTAAAAGTAATAACAAACTAAGTCTATGGAGGAAATCTAACAGGAAGGCCGTGAGCCACAGCTAGGGGCTGTCAACATTCTGACTGCTTTAGAGACAAACAGGACGAAGGCATTTTAACCCTTCCTTGAACACAGCTTTGTAGCACACCAGGCACTCAGCATTGAACACTCACTGACTTTTAAGATTCAGGCGCTGTTCTGCACATTGGTCAACAGCAGAACAAGCCCATCAGTGCTGATTCTTCACTGCTTCATTCTTCTTGTAAGCTTACCAAGAGTGCTGTAACCTGTGTCACATTTCTCAGAGCTGCCACAAGAAACCCTGATATCAAAGCATTAATATTAGAACACAAGATCAAAAAAGAAACATTTCACTCTTTGTTTTGTGTATATTCATTGGTACACAGTCAGAGCACATGTGTGCCAACCAGAGGGCAACGTTAGGAGTTGGTTCTCTCCTCCCACTCTGTGAGGTCTGGGAATGGAACTTAAGGCATCAGGCTTGGTAGTAGGTACTTCTTTACCCGGAGCATCTTGCTGGCCCTAAAACTTACCTTTTGAAAAGGAAGCAATGAGGTGAGATGGCTCAGTGAGTAAAGGGATAACTGCCAAACCCGAAGACCAGAGTTCAATCCCTGGGACCTATACATGCTGGAAAGACAACAGACACCCCACGAGTTGTTCTCTGACCTCTACACATCCAACCCCTGCACATAAACAAACATAAAAAAAAATGGAAGCAGTGAAGATAAAAGATGTAGAAGAGGAGATAGATTGTTCTTCGAAAGATAAGCTCCCATTCTCTAACTTCCTTTCCTATAAAATACGGAGAAGCAGGCATAAGTTAGCTTAGTCTTCTCCCATAGCAATTCAATTGTTTATGATCTGTTAACTTTCTCCCTGCCTTGCCACTTACGGTCAGACTATGCCCCCAGTGATCTCACTTGAGACAATATCAGTGATGCCAGAACCAGGGGCCATGATGACCCTACACACAGGTCAAGGGCACACCTGTAGACCCTATCACCCCTATGATAGAGAGTAAACCAGCCTTAGAGAGGAATTAACACAGCATGGGAGCTAAAGAAATACCTGGAGCCCTAGACACTGGGCCATTGCTTAGAAACTGAAAGCCCATCCCTGCCTGCATCTCCAAGGCAATTTTCTCCCACAACACACTATGTTTTGCCTTCTTGAACATTTAACCTTAGGACTAGACAGCAGAGACCTTGCCTATTCCTTTGGGAGTACTCAAATGGTTACTGCAAAGTGACACTTTTCTAATTATTCTGTCAAGCATCAGTCACAGAAGTTCCTGGTTTCTGCATGCTCTGAGTGACAGGCAATCACTGTGTTACTTACAGCAGGTGCAATGGTCCTGCCTGGACAGTCAGGGCTTGGGCTTGCAAGTTCCCAAGGACAGGAAATGCAGGGCTAGAGGGACAGAAGTCCTTGGGGGAGGGAGCGAATCACAAGTCTTGTGCACACTCTCCTCCAGAACAAGCATGTCTACATCTGGCATCTCTGAAATGGGAACACCCTCAATGCCCAGGGCCACAGTTCTAAATTTTAACCCTTGCATCTAGAACTTTATTCACTTTACTAAAACCTGATCCAAACAGCAGACACAAGAACTGTCTCAGAGCCTCTATGGCTCAAAAGTACGAGTGGTAAGGACTAAGACAGCAGTCTGAAAACCTGCCCCAATATGAGCTGAAACTTGTGTTCTCACTTTCTTCACATACTGGGTTGCACGTTCTTGTGTGTCTATGTGCATGTGCATATATTCATTTGGGCATGTGCATGTGTGTGCTGGCACATGTACGCTTGTTTGCACACCAAGATGCCAAGGGTTAACACGAAGTCTCTTTCTCAATTATTTCCTATGTTGGTTTTGTGACTGTGACCCTTAATGAACCTGGAGCTCATCAACTGCGAGGGTGGTTGCCTAGTGACCCCCTGTGATCTTTCTAACTCCAGCCCCTAAGAGCCCCTCAGAGCTGTGGTTAAAACTTTCATAACTGGCTTTTTACATGGATGCAGGGGATGTGAGCTCAGGTCCACAGGCATACATGGCCAGCATTTTACCAACAGAGCTATCTCCCCCAGCTTTAGCTGCTGGATTTCTAAGAAATGAATCAGCAAGAGCTATGGGAAACAAGGATCAGTAGGGAAGAAGTTACTGGTAATTATATTTACGAACACTCCATTCATGTATTTGCCTTTGTTACCTCTGAATGTTAACAGATACTGTGCTTGAGTTCTCCCTTAGGTGTCAGTTTGCATACAGTTTCTGTAATAATATATATGAAAAGAAACGAGACTGATAGGCCAGTCTTTCAGCTGGTTTGGATGTAGTGATACAGCTCCATGAAGCTATTTGAAGCTATGTGGCTACGTACACAGTGTGGTACTGAGGAGTCAGCCTCTTCCAATCCCTTGGAACTCCCCCTAATATTTGTTCATATAATCCTGTCTTGGTCAAGTCTTAAGACTGTGACAAATACACTCATTCCTGTCCAATTTTGGCTTCTTGACCTGAAGAAAATTATCCAGAGTGGCACCCAGCAGTGTGTGCTGTGCCCAGCTCTCTGGGTGGTTCTCAGGCATGCTGTACTTTGACAAATAGGCTCTAATGTTATGTTGCTAATTGTAGTGAGAGACAGAATAAAGGTCGAGGCTTTTGTACACTGCATTTCATGGCCAGCCTTTACGTTGCATCTCTGTCAAAACACTCTACCTTAAAAACACCAAACTTGTCCTGGTTAGTTTTTTATAGGTACTTTAAATAAACACACACACACACACACACACACACAATCAGATTGTATAAAATGGGTGTTAGTATACCAGGTAAACAAAAGGGCTTTCTAGATAGTTGGCCTGGCTGCGCTGACAGCTCTATGTATTTAACTGGCCTTTTTGCAGCTTTTAAGGAAGGAAAAATAAACTTCTCAATTTATAGCTCTCTCTTGTGAGGGAAGCAAAATCTGATGTTCTGCCATTACTAACTCGGGAAGCAGCCATGCTATCAAGATGGCATCTGACAGGATGAAGTGGGTCTGCCCTTGTCGCTATCGATTTCCATGTGAAACAACCAAGACCCTGGTCAACTCTTCTTTTCCTTTTAAAAGACACACTCTGGCTCCAGGGAGAAATGTTACAGTTTCAGAGCCCAGTTATCAATGGCAACTAAATGTTTTCATGAACCAAACATATCCATAGTGTACATCTACCTTGTAGTCACTCAACATCATAGAAAAAAAAAAAAGACTTACAAAGAACTTCTTTCTGCAGAGGTTATATGTGAAGAAAGAGATGCACACAGATATGCATTTTCTTCTTTTCATGAGTAGGTGGTGAGCCTGTGCATGCGTGCATGTTTAGATGTGCACACAGAGGCTGGAAGCAGATGTCAAGATGTCAGGAATCTTCCTGCAGAATATTCCTATTCTTTGAGACAAGGTTCCTCAATCAAAACCAAAAGTTGCCATTACGGCTAAGCCTGGATAGTCAGCTTGTTCTGGAGCACCCCCAGCCCAGGCTCTGCCTTCTGAGGCTAGAATTAAAGGACACATACCGGCC
This sequence comes from Arvicanthis niloticus, assembly GCF_011762505.2. NCBI lineage: Eukaryota > Metazoa > Chordata > Mammalia > Rodentia > Muridae > Arvicanthis > Arvicanthis niloticus. The sequence goes on from NC_047666.1 coordinate 35,250,116, forward strand.
GGCCTAGGATTTATGTGGGTTTTGGGCATCCAAGCTTGGATAGTCTTGCTTGTATATCAAGCATTTCAAGTGTTGAGCCATTTCCCCAACCCAAAATAATACTTCAAAACAAACAAACAAACAAACCCCTCACAAACTTTTCATGTGTATGTTCACACTGTTGGACAGGCTATGCTTAACATACACAGAGTGAGCAATGGGAACATGTTACATTATAAATAGATTTTAAAAAAAATCAATCTACTTTCATCCCTACCTCTGACTTTGTTCATCCTGAACTTTCATGAAATATGCTTGAGAATGACAGGACAAATCACTTTTTTTTTTGACACACCAAAAGCAATGTTGTACAAGAATACATATGAATCTTATACTGTGTTCATATCCATAATAAAGGAACTTCTGAAAAGGGTGAAGCACCAACATGCCATGTTTTAGCCCTAATCTCCACATCTGATAGTCAAAGATTTAAAATAAGATATAGGTTGTAATTATGTCATTTTCATATTTCATTAACATTATACTTATTAGGTTAGCTTATAATGAAATATCCTTGATGACCATAATTTGTTTTTACACAACTGTCAGGGTGGTGCATAGATTTAGCTGTACATAGACCCTGTGAAGACATCTATTAATATCCAAATATTAAGATCTTAAGAGGTTCCTATATAACGTTCAGGATCACTTACTAAACTCTTCATGGAATGGCAGAAGCCACCTGTAATAGTCAAACCACTTTATGGGACTTGGACTCAGTATGGAAACAAGCCTCTGGGCTCTGGGTTTGTACAGGAGGGATTACCAGGATGAACTCAAGTGGGAAGATGCACGCACTGTACTGTGACTGGCACATGTCTGTTAGGGTTGGGGTCTCAGACCTGCTGACTAAGTGATCCGGCTGAGCCCTAGCGTCTGTGTCTCTGCTTACTAACTGTAAACACGGTGTGACCAGCTGCCTCATGTCTCCTAACATAAAGGACTGTACCCACATCCTGCAAAGGATGTCCTTTGTTCCTTAAACAGTTTGCTAGGTGCTTTGTCACATCAACAAAAGTAACAAGCCAACCAGCCTCGGTTAGGTATGTGGTCACCAGAGGACATTTAGGGAGAGAAATAAAATTCCCCTGTATGTAGGTGCTAGGTTCAAAAGGGGAACTGTAATAGAGCTATGTGTAAAAGCATGACTGTAAGTGCGTACTCCGAGGTTTACTTATAAACACACACCATGAAAAGACTCAGAGGCAAGCATATGATGGGAATAGAAAACCATTTAAAGGTTTTAACCATGGAGCAATGAGTAAAAATACAAGCAAGCATAATGGTATCTGAAACAGGTAGTAAGAATCTTGATATAGAAAAATAATCAATGATGTAATTTAAAAAATCAGTTTGTTGTTCAGTGGGAAAACATAAAAGGTGTTCATCTAAGGTGTTCACTTAGAAACACCTGTGCACAGCAACAGACGAAACCAGTGGAGGCAGAGCGAGAGTGCCTATCTTAATAACTGTCAGAAGGGCTGAGGGCCAGTGAGTGATCCATTGCCTCCTGTGTCCTTTTCTATGTCCCAACCTCTCTCTCATGACAAATGCATCAAATAACAGATCTGCATTATTTAGGAGATAACACAAATGCTGTGGATAAGGAGTTCTGAAATGTATTAGCTTTCAAAGGAACAGAAGCAGCTAGGTGAGATGGCTGGACAGGGAAGGGTGCTGGCTGTCAGACCTAATGAGCTGAGTTTGCATTCTGGGACCACACAGTGGGAGGAAGAACTGACTTCCACACACTGTCCTCTGGCTTCCACATGTCCAGTGTGGTACTTGTGTACCCTATACTTCCACACCACACACCCATCAAAAAAAGAAGTAAATAAATTCAAATGACATTGCTTCTTAATTATTGAAGAATATATATGAGTTTAATTTTTTTTTAGAGAAATGATAAAAACAAAAATCAAATCAATCAGGGAAGCACTGTGGTTCTAAAGAGGCCTCCTGGAGCCACACAGGAGCTTCTGACCATGAGGCAAAGCCTTCAGGACTAGACACTGCATCATTATTGCAGTGTGAGCTAAGGTCAGTGTTGCCCAGCTTCATCTTCACATACATTGTGTGTGGGAAAGACATGGGCTGTTCTCTGCAAACAGTCATGATTTCCCACAGACTTGCCAAAAGCAAAATGAAGGCTGGCTCTCCATGGGATGCGGTGAACCAGTTACCCCTGCTACTGTGCTTTTCCCTTATGCTTTTCCCTTGAGGTCGGAGTCCTTCGAGATGGAATGGGTACATTCTAACAGAGTAAAATCCTTCAGACCAGAGACATCTATATGCTGAAGAGAAAACATTGCTGCTACAATTCCCAGTGATGTTGGCATGCTAGCGCCATGCTGCTCCTGTTTGAGGAGCTGAGTCTTGGCTTAACTGATGCTATAATGAACTTGGCTCCATTTCAGAAGAACATGCCAAGTCGTCCTGTATTTGCTGAAGTTTAACTTGCCTTATGATGCTGCTTGCTTTCTGATTTTGAAGGGCTCATTCAATTCCAAAATTCTATAGCACAAGAAAATTTAAAACAGTTTTAAAAGGAGCTTCACTTAAAATTAGATTCAAACACCCTAGATGGTTGAATGTAGCCTTCCCTCAGCGGTTTTACTGAAGTCTGTGATATCTGGACACTGCTTAGTTTGTAATGTCAAGGCCATTTATGATGCTTGCAGGTCTTTTGAGCCCCTGGCTTCTTTGCTCAGTAAAGCTTCCTCTCAGGGCTTAAAAGGGGTGAGGAACACCAACCACTCTCTGTCTCTGTCCCTTCTGGCTGTGAACCTACTAGTACAGACAGACCCAGCCTCCACCTCTGCCATCTCTAGAATCCAGGCCTCATGTCCTGTGCTGGTCAAAAAAGATGACAAGTACCAACATGTCATGCTACCCAACAGTGAGTACACATCAGCCCCTCAGCTTTTCATTAGTGTCTCATAATCTAATGGCAGAAATAACCAACAACTGTCAGACAACATCACCCAGGATTCAAGGTACCCAGTACTCCGATGTGCTAAAGTTGTAGAACTAATTCTGGTAAGTTTTAGTAAAACAGAGAAACAAAAATTATATTAAATCTAGCTAACAAAAACAAGGTATCAAAGGCTTATCAACAAAAATTTTGTTTTTAAAATTTGTAAGAAAATGGAATTATATTTCCTTCTTGCTAGTAATAATAATTGTAGAAAAATATCCTCTGGATTTGTCTTCCAGGAACAAAAGCTGTATAGCCTGTGAGTCAGATTAAAGATGAATTGACCAAAAGCAAAAGAACATACCTTTAAAGCAGTTCTGAGGGGTGCACTTCAGGCACAGGTATTGGTAGGGGATCTCCAAGGTCCCATAACTTGCCAGCCTGAAGCCACCCCATTATATGTGTACAATGAGAAGAGAGACTTCAGAGTCTTTAAATCACATGATCCACTAAGCAGGAGACAAGTCAGTGCATGGTTCACCACGATGCACTGTCTTGCTATATGGACTTGTCTCTTCTTACAGTCTACAGTGATCATTTGTTTTCACTTTGAAAATCCACCATGTCATAAAAACGAAACACACCTAGGAAGGATAATGGCATGCATTTCAATAATCCTACCTCTGTCTCTCCTAAAAATCTGTATCTAATTAATAAAATGTCATCAGCATTCAATCTTATTCGCAGGTATCCAATTTAATGAGTTATACACTGATCCATGAAAGCAGAGACAGGCTAATAAGGAGCATGTCTGACTCGGCATTCCTGCCCCATACAGCTCTCTAGCCGGTGGCACACCTGCTGATCTGAGGTGGCACCAGACAGGTCCAAGGACTTGTGTGCTCCACATGGAATGTGTGCTGTATGCTTGGCTCACACACATGTTATATGAACCTGACTACATGGACATAGAAAGAGAACAAGCGTGAGAGCAAGAGCCCAGGACCGGGTACTTCAAGGGCTTTTCAACCCTAATGGTGGTTATTAGAATGCTTTCTAAGTCTGGGGATATACTCAGTTGGTAGAGTTCCCTAGCATGTACAAGTCCCTGGGATCAAGCCCCTTACACTACACGCATTGGTGGGGTGGTGCACACTTGTAATCCCAGCAAGTGGGAGGTAGGGGCAGAGATTCAGAAATTCAAGGTCCTCCTCAGCCACAAAGAGAGTTTGAGGCCAATCTGGGTTACGTTTTTCCTTCGTGAGGGTATGTTTGGAGCCTGCCCCTCTCATGGGTAGCCACTGTGTGCGGCTACCATGAGCTGGAGATCTGTACAATGAAAGCAAGGCCATATCCCCCTGTGACAGAGGCATGAACATCTGATATCATGGCACAGGTGTAGAAATGGAGGCATCAACACCAAGGTCTCATATGCACACTGAAGACAGAACAGAAAATAATTCACTTTCAAATTCTACATAGTGGTTGACACACATGGGTCAAGAAGCTACAGAGAGTCTTGTGTTGATTGGCTAATTATAATCTGTAAAAGAAGCATGTCTATTAGGGTAAAGAAACATTAAATTGGATTTTTTAAAAATGATAATTTTTTTATTATTCACATATCTTAAAAAAATCAGCAAAGACCTCTGCCACACAGTATTAGAAATCAATTTTCTTGACCAAACATAAAAGAGGATTCACTATCTCATCTTAAAACTGCTTCTTATCATGACATCTGTCAAATACAGAAACATCTGACCACTTCCCTTTCCCCAAATAGCAAAAGGGACTGGGTAACAAATAAAGGTTGTACTCTGTAACAAGAAAAGACGAGAGACAGAATTACAGCAAAACACTTACACATCAAGAGGGAGGAAGAGAAGTGCTTAGAGGGTAACTGCAGAGCACAGAATAGCAAAGGAGTCTCCGGTGGAAAGCAGCAGCCGATGGGAACTTAACAGAGACAAAAGTGAATAAGATCCACTTCAGTGACTACACTTGAGATGAGGTAATTTCATAAAGTTTATAGAAAGTCACTTGAGAATGACACAGCCTGTTATTATGGTCTACCTCCACAGACAAGAAAAACACAAGTTCCGTATTTGGGAGCTGATCAGAGGGAATGCATCTATGAACCCACTGATGAACTTTATTAACTGCACGGTTACCCTCCATTATCGTTTGGATAGAAAAGGCTCTTTAGAATGGTAATTTCCTCTGAATTTCAAAGACAGATATGACACAGGAACAGAAAACAATAAAAGAGAAGGGGGTGTCACAGCACATTGGGAAAAGAACAAACGAGTGACAACAGAGTGGAGTCTGGAGCTCAGTAGCAGAGGATGCTGAGGTGAATTAGGCTTAGTAAGCTGGTACTCACAGCTACCTATCTCAGGTAGGACATGCTGTGACATCAGCGATGGAAAGTGGACTCTAATGTAAGGGGACAAAACAGAGCTGAGGCTGCAACCCAAATTTAAGCCAACATGAGCATCCTCTGAAGAGCTTGTTAGAACAAATGCTAGGCTCCGCTCCTGGATCAGGCACGCAGTGGGTCTAGGTTAGGTCATGCATGGAACATGCACGTAAAGGAGATTCCAGCTGATGCATACATGGCTGGAAGAGCCACACACCTAAGAACAGGTATATTCTACATGCAACCACATGATGTGTGCACAGGAAGCCCCGCCAGAAACCTTCAGTGCTGGCTCTTGCACAGCTTTGCCAGGTATCCAGAAGTGCAGTCTCCTGGGCCCCACTATTCAAGCTCATGATCCTAGAGACAGGCAGCCCTATCCCTAAGCTTCTAGGAGAAGATTAGAAAGGGACCTCTGTGCCCAGACGGAAGAGTTGTGGCCAACACCTTAAAAACAGCCTACTATGCCAGGGAGATATTACCTCAAGCTCTTAGACTTGAGCATACTCTGTGGGCTCTATGTTTACATGCAAAATGGGGGAATGTCCAAATCGGGAGAATATGCCAACAGGGAATAAGAAAAGGAGTCCCAAAGAAACAACAACAAAAAAAAAAAAAAAAAAAAAAAAGAATCAGGAGAAAGAACAGGGGGCAAAGAGCGAGTGGTAAACTGGACTATCACAGCCTTTAACCAAATGACTGCAATGACTGCGGCGCCAGACTGTCCATCAACGAGCTTGCTATGCTGCCTCTCATACGGCCATCATTCATGTAAAGTCATGGCTGCTCAGAGAATCTGTGGTGAACGATCAGTCTTTAACAATTCACTAATAGTGACAGGCTAATATTCTTATAAGAGGCAACATATAAATTACAAGGAAATCCATCTTCCATTTGCATGTCACAACAATGGTACTTTGAAGTAAAAGTCTCTTAACTGCTTGTGCTCAGCTTCTGTGCACATGGCACACTAAAACAATTCACAGAATGCCACTGGTTTATAAGCTGATGCCAGTTTCCATCACACTTTGAGTGTTTGTCTTATATCGACTGGGCTGGTAGGTCACTGACATCAGTCAATATCCTAAGAAAATGATGAACAAAATACTTCCCAATAAAATGTTACCTCAAAAAATCAGGGAGTTGTACTATTTGGGCATGGTCTGGGCCCTGAGAAAATAAGAGTCTGCATTTCAACAGCCTTCTGGTTAGGGGGTCCACTGTGGTAGTACCTAGCCCACACTCTGATTCTTAAGGCTCCACAGATGATTCCCCGATACTCCTGAGCCCAAACAATGAGACATAACTTTAAGAGAAATGGACACTATGCTGGGTCTTTTGTGAGCCTCCTTCCACTACTTTAAAGGGATGATGATATAAATGAAAAATCAATAAGTAAGTCTCCGTGGAAACCCAAGCATATGATTATAGGCAGTCTTCCATTTCTCAGTGAGTCTAGTGTTTGGCAAATCACAGATGACTCATAAATATGTTTTGGTTGTCAGCTGGATGGACTCAGGAGCTACTGCATGGGAAAGTACACATGAACACACACATCTAGGATGGTGGTGGCCATAACTTTCTTTCCTGGAACCTTGCACAACACAGCTATGGCATTGGACACTGTTTGGCTAATTGTCACAACTTTGTGTGTATACATGCTCGTGTGTGTGTGTGTGTGTGTGTGTGTGTGTGTGTGTATGCAGGTAGAGCCCAGATATTGATGTCAGATGTCTTCCTTATTGGCTTTAGATTATATTTTCCAAGACAGGGTTTCTCACTATCTGTACCTCAAGGTTCAGCTATATGGCTGGCTTGCAAGCAGCAAGGACCCACCTCTGTCCTCCCCAGAGCTGGAAGGCCAGTTATATGTTGCTACATCTGGCTGGCTGTTTTATTGTTTTATTTTTTAGGGGGGGGGGACGACTAAAGACTAAAACGCAGGTCTTCATGCTTGCTTGGCCAGGGCTCTACGGACTGCCCCATCTTCTCAGACCCTGCAACTCCCTCTACATAGTGCTTTTAAGCTTGTAGCTGAACAGAACATCAGAACCACAGATTCTGACTATAAGGGCTAAGTTCTTTGCATGTTTCTTTACTTGAATTTTTTTATTCCCTCCATCTTCCTTAGGTGAACATAAAATAATTCTTTGGTTCCTTCCTTTGGTAAATATCAAATAATCTGATTAGCATTGGGGTTAATTGCTTAGTTTGGCTTTTAATAGAGAATTAGCTCCATTTCTAAAATACAACCAGTTAACACAGGTTTCAATATGCAGAAAAACACCCAACATTTCCCTAAACACTAGATGGAGTTTCTCTTACCAGCTATCTAAATTCTAACAGCCCTGGGTCACAAGGACACACTGAAGTACCTAACCTTTTGTTTTGATCTCAAGTCAAATCCAGAAGGTCAAGGGTTAAAGCTCTGGAATTTCTGTTTACTGTTTCTGAGCCTAAGGCCTCTGGGTATTACAAGTTACCTAAGTGTTTGCTCAAGAAGACTCTACTAAGTTCTAATTGCAAAAAAAGGAGGATGCTTTCAGAATGCTTACATATAACGATTAATGAAAGGACCCATAGATAAGCAGGGAGAAAAATAATTAACTAGGATTCATGCCAACTGGCCCTTGGGAATGCTGATATGTGCGTTCGATGTGCTCCAGTTCATAAGACCTCAAAGGTGGTAAAAGCATCCTCAGGAGAGGGTCCCAGAGATGCAGATAAAATAGCCAGGCATACTGAAAAAGTTCTTTAATTGCAAGCCAGGGGCCACCCAAATTAGAGTGAGAACTGCAGTGTCAACTATTCACGCCCCAACCCTGCCTTACTTCCAAAGTAACTTACTGCAATCCAGTAAGCCCTGCTGCCCAGGACACTGGGAAAGGCAGTGAGGAGCTAGAAAAGAGGGAAGGACAGCTCCTGGTGGAAGGACATGTTGGAAAGACTCACTGTAGCATTCCTGCTGAAGACTACAAGCTCCAGACTCCAATCCTACCAGTGCACACTAGCACAGAGGGCTTTCTACAGAAGCCCATGGAGGTAACTGCACGTGACCGCTTGGCCTGCTTTCTGGTACTGGTTTCTTATTAGGTACTTATTTGCTCATTAACTTTCCCGTCCTTCTTCCCTTTCTACAGTGGAAGCCTCAGAGATCAGGATTGTATTCTCTCGTGGCTTTACCCTAGTGCTCACAGCAGAACTTGACATACCTATACAGTTCATATTTCCTGTGTGCTGACAGCTTGGGGTGGCTTCTTGTCTCCTTAGTCATTTTGTGGCTTGGATGACTGTTTCTCATCTACAATGAGGCCCGTGAGCGCAACTGTGCTGACAGGAATGAAGATATTTGAAAGAGAAATTTGCACCCCCTCCCTTCAGATATCAGACTATTGAGACAATGGGCCCCAGGGAATTGGATTTCCTCAGGAAAACAGAGCCATGACTACTACACACCAACGAGCCAGGACATTTTTTAGGACGGACCATACAGACATGTTGCTTTCTTCACAAGATGATTTTTTTCTGATTCCCAATTCCTTGGCAGCAGTGAGAAGTGTTGACACAGTGAGGAAGGGGCTGTATTCTCAGCTTCCTGCATCCATGGGGCTCAGCTCACCAAAGGACAGCGTCTATCCACTGCAGCTGAGAAAACCCAATCTCGGCGGAAGGCTGTTTACCTTGTTTTTCTGATTCATGTTCCTAAGTCTGCTTTTCACATTTGGTAATTTTTCTATGATGCTTCTTTAGAATAAAATCTCCATAATAAGAGTGACACTTTTAGACGCCCTGCCACCGCGAGCTTATTATTATTATTTGGAAGAGTCAGCCAGTCTTGACATCACTCCTGGACATTGATTGTTGTTGCACTCAACAATCCTCTTGGTGGAAGAGGGAGAGTGATAGGAAATACTGCAAAACTCTTAACTCTTCTAGTAATTATACATTTCCAACCTATATGACATCTTAATGTGATCAGAAGTCTACTTTCTTTTTAACAGCCTAAAGGCTTCTACATATAGGATGAATAATTACTAAGCATGCTGGGACAAATGACAAGATTGGGAAGATGTCTCTAAAACAGTGAGGTTCTTAAAACACTTAACACGAAACAAAATAAGGCACATTATAATGTGACTTATGAGAGGCAGAGTAGACAGTACAGCCTTCTCTCTGGTTTCTAAATGTATCAGCAAGGAACATAAAAACTGACGATGCCCTTTTAGGAAAGGGAAAAGGAGAGGGATAGAGGGAGAGGAAGCAGGATAGAGGGAGAGGGAGAGGGAAAGGGGAGAGGGGAGAGGGAGAGGGAGAGGGAGAGGGAGAGGGAGAGGGAGAGGGAGAGGGAGAGGGAGAGGGAGAGGGAGAGGGAGAGGGAGAGGGAGAGGGAGAGGGAGAGGGGGAGGGGGAGGGGGAGGGAGAGGGAGAGGGAGAGGGAGAGGGAGAGGGAGAGGGAGAGGGAGAGAAGAGAAGAGGATAAAGGGGAAGAGACGCGAAGAATGGAGACAAGACAGAGGTTCTGATCAAGTGTCTGAGTAAGTCTCAAGTCTCTCTTATTGAAGGGAAATCTGGGGTATTTATACACTTTTGCCACGTGCCGATACCACGTGCCTTGCAGGTGTTGATATAACGTAAGCCTTACAGGTGTGGATAGCACATGCACCTTACAGGCATGTATGGCGTGGCTAGCACATGGACAGCACGTGAACCGCATGCCTTGCAGGCATGGATACCACGTGCGCCTTGCAGCTGGGAGCACTAAACAGCAAAACAGAATATGTGGAATATCAGAGTGTGCTTCAGCTGTTGTAGGCTGTTGAAAAACAAGTCTCAAGTCAGGGTATATGGCTCAAGATGGCTGCAAAGCTGATAGCCGCTTTCTGCTACAAGTCGGCTCCCAACAACTATCTATGGAAACAACTCCTGCAAGAGTTTCTGTGACCTAGGAAGTAAATGTTCACGTGTAGACTAACTACCTGTCTTCAGTGACCTAGAAAGTAGATGTTGACTTGTAGACAGGGAATCAGTTTACAGTGACCTAGGTAGTAAATGTTCACTTGTAGACAGACAGCCAAATCTCCTGCTGTATTTTTGAGTTTGCCCTCAGAAAGCCTGTTCCTCAGCATCTTCATGGAAGCCTCAGGACCAAGCCAGTTTGGAGCTGCCAGATTTGAGATTGCTATTTGTACTAGTAAAGCCTTCAAAATTTTGTCTGCCTCAGTTTATCTTTTAATGAACACCGCTGACTCTGATTATAAACATGATTTGGAGAAAATGTCGTATTGCTTTGCCTTTAAATATATTCTAAAAGCACAGCACTTCAAAATGTTTTATTTAGCAGATACTAGTCTAAAATTTTATTAGATTAAATGTCATTTGGGTATACCTTGCCCTGGAAACAGGGCATGTGCTTTTACTTCTCACCTCCAATCCTGGAAAAGCTGAAGCACACATAACAGGGGTCAGAAAGATAATCTCTTCTCAATTTATACCAAACAATATCAGGTTGTTCTTTCAAACATGAATTTCATCTTTTTTTTCTTTTTAAATAAAACTGTTTTCTTAGTTGTCCAGTTAAAGAATCATGGCCAGGCAATGAATCTTTTCAAACCTCGCTTTCTCATGCTGGGAATGAAGTCAGCTAGAGCATGAGACTTTAGTCCACCTCATTTTTAGGTCCTGCTCTCCCAGGTTCACATCACCTACCAGAAGGGCAAACACTCCATCAGTTTGAAAACAGCACATTGGGCAAGCCTGGGTACGAGTGAACCTGTTCAGATGGCTCTCATTTCTACATATATACATTCAGTCTAAATAGAAGGTTAGAACAAGACAAAGAATTGAACATTTAAAACAACACAAGTTTCTGCTTTAGAAATGATCCTGAAATAATGTGTTTTTACATCTTCTTTATAGTGGTTAAGTGATTTAAACACTTAAAGACATTCCAGTGACCAACAAATATATAAACTGTGTTTAACCTTGCTGACCACAGAGCAAGGCCTTATTAAACCAACGAGGGTGTTGTCACACACCGGCTAGGATACTTGAGATAGAAAGGACTGGCTAGTGCCACCATTGAAGATAAGGAAAAGGAGGCAAGAACACATAGCACATGATACATTACGTTCAAAACCAAGTAAAACCTGCACTACCACACAGAAAGACACTGATGGCCTTTCAGGTAAACGGAAGGCAAGAAGGAGGATTTGGGGGTAGCGTACATAGCGGTTCAGGGATATTTTTTGACCTGGTTGGCAACTTCAAGGTCAAAACTTCAGCCTGTGATAACCTTTCCAACTATGTAGTTAAACTTTGTGTTTTAAATAAAATGTTGAGGTTAAAATGATGAATTTAAAAACACAGTGAAGATAAACAAGAAGGCTTTGTAGAAAGCCTGACCCTGAGGAGCATGTGCAAGCAGGATTACCCTTCCCCAGGGTAGGTTATATGTATCCTTCCTTAAATATGTTAACTGATTCCAACCCCCAAAGCCCCTTTAAAAGAGAAAGATGCATATTTCAATTCCTATAACTAAGCAACCCTTTTTATTAAGCACTTTATAAAAAAGAAGAAACTGAGGCACACTGAAGTTGAATAACATGTCCAAGTTTCCAGAACAATAAGAAGTAACAATTAACCCTTGCCAGTCTGGCTGTGGAGTCCTGTAAGCAATGTTCTGTCTTCACATGTGGCCTTGGCTTCAGGTAACATGTTTCCTTCTGGTAGCTGAAGGGCTCTGGAAGAGGCACTCTTAAGTTGGCAACAAAGCAGGGAGCACAGTCCAGGCCAGCCATGTGCCTCACTAATACCACCCACCTACTCTTGCTTCTCACAATAAGGTCCCCAGAGGCCACCAGACTCAGTGAAGACAGGCCAGCAGAGGGGTTACTGATGAAAGTGTGTCAACTGGCCTTTGCTTTATCCACCTACACAAGATACTTCACGCAGGCCAGAGGCTGCATCTGGAATCCTAAACTGAGAATTAGAAATACAAGCCAAAGCATAATTTACAAAAACAAAAAACCAAGGACAACATTCTATATAGAACTTTTTTTTTTGAAATGTGTCCAAACCAAAACCCTGCTTTCTGTCGTATCTACTTCTGCGTTTAAGAATCCTCTTCAAAGTTCTGCAAATTGAGATGAAGATCACATAAGACCTATACTTTCAGCAGCAGACAAACCCTGCCACCTTCCTCTCCAGTTGGGCCCTGATGGAAAATACAAGAATAAGACACTGAATGATAAAGTTCATGTGAAATCAGCTGAATAACTGAGCTATCCTGAAGACTCTTAGTTTAGACAGTTCAAGAGCAATTCAGTGCTATGTGCTATAAACAAATATGTAAACTTGTTACGAAGATGTTTGTATTAAAACATAAAAACAGGCATTTAGGTGTCCTAGGCAAGAAAAAGAAATATACAATTCAGAGGTGTGGCTGACACTCCTGATAGAAACAGAATCTGCTATATTTTTCTTAAATGACACTATGTTTGTTACTTTATCAATAAAGTTACATTGTATTACAACAAACACATAGATGTTAAGACTGGATTTGGTTTAAGTTGTTAAACTAAAAAGCCACTCATGATTCTGAGTTTCAGTGAATTAATTTTTGTATCTAACAAGATGATACTTTGAAATAATTAGCTGTGAGATCTTGGAAGCGCTCTTCCTAGGCAGGTGGACAGGGCTCTATCAGAAATAATTACTGCCAGAACTACAAGCTGTTTCTTTGCAAAAATCAAATCAACTCATCTGTACCTTTTTAGTTGTGTTTTGTCTTGTCTTTTTTTCCCCCTCTACCGTTCTCTGACTTGCAAGAACTGAACAAGGATTAAAAACACAAATTAATTTCCATGCTTTTTAACCAGCTTAGAAATGTCAAGGTTTGGAAAGTGTTCTGGGGGATGAGCTATGAATTCATTTCCCTGATATAGTGTGAGGAAAATAACTCCCACATCCCTTTATCCATCCCAGGACGACAGCCAATCTCAAAAAAGTTGGAACACTCCAAGCACTTGAAAATATTCCATAAGGTAAAGTCAGATTTTTTGAAGAGATTATTTAAACAAAAACAACAAAAATGGCTCTGCACGTCATTTTTTAAAATTCCTCACACCCTTAGGTTTTATAAAGTTAAAATTCAAGAATAGCTACTGAGATGTTCCAAAGAAATGCTGTGCTGCTTGTCTTGGTAGACTGAACCCGCAGCGGCTGTCCATCACTAAAGTAAGTCTCACAAGTGCTAACAACCAGCGCTTTATTCTGACCAATGTCCTCTGGTGCCTCCTGGTTTAGAGAGCCAGGCACCAACAGAGTCCCCCTCCATGTGGGGATCTCTATGAGGAAAACAACTCTGCTCTTAGGAGGAAGTGTGAAGAAGGCATGTTCGAGCAACAGGATGGGAGAGCCATGGTGAGCAACAAACTCTAAACAACACCGGCTGTGGGAACAGATCTTTTCCCAAATACCGCTGATGGATGAGAGCCTTAGTCTGCACTGGCGTCACTATTCCTGAACAGCACTGGAGAACTGAAGAGAAGTAAGTAACGACATCGTAACACTGTTTTGTGAATTGGAAGAAAAGAGTTAGCAAATTGTAAGGAAAATCATCCTCAGCAACTGCTGACGCACAAGAACTACTGACAAGCATACTGGATACATGGAACCACACTGCATGTGCATGCACACAGGCAACTGCCAGAACATTCTTACTAAGAAGGATCCACAGGAAGCCAGCTCTAGTGCATGTCCTAGTAGGGGGGAGGGGGACGGGGAGGCGGAGGGGGACGGGGCAGCTCTGGTTTGTTTTCATTCATGTTGGCCTAGAATTCTTATGTTTTCAAATAATTTAGTAACCAAAAAAATTGATTAAATGCTCTAACAATATCGGGATAACAACTCCTGAATAAAGTTTAACACAAATGAATATGGCATACAGTTAGCCCCAAGTCCAGTTATGAGAATTAAATGAAACCCATGAAAAGTACAAACTTTTGAAAAATGGAGACATTGTATATAAGAATTGAGTTTAAGCCTGTTACCCCTGATGACCAAGAAAGGACAATTACAGAAAAGCAAAGAACTGGCCAAGAACTCCCTAAACACCTGCAGTACCCTAGCTGGCCATAGGGACACTACATTCCACTCTGCTACAATGTTAAAAAAAAAAAAGATTTATATAAATAAACAACAGAATTTAGAAAACTGTTTAGTAATTTACTTCTTAATCCGTATGTTACCAACTGTCATAATTAAGGCTGCAGATTAAACCACCTACAGAAACAGAAAGGCTATTATTTCTTCCATACATTCCACACTGTGATGTGTGATCCTATAATTATATTCATGTCTAATACTCTGGTAATATCTTCAGGATCCTTACAAGAGGGATGTGAGGCTGAGTCCCTAAGTCATGTAAACACAGGGCTAAGGCTTGGTGTCAATTACCCAAATACACACTAACCCACAGCACAGCATTACTCCATAGATTGACTATTGTGTTCTAGTCTACCTCCTAAGTCTGTGGGCACAGTTTCTGAAATGAGACCTAGAAGTGGCTTATAAGCCTTTAAGCAAACAAAAGTCAAATTATCATGTACTGCAATAAGTAGATAGCAGGATTTATACCTGAGGCTGCAAAACATCTGTTGCCCTTTTCATTCTTAGCAGCAGGTCGCAAGCTGTATCATCTGGAGGTAGGAAACCGAACACTATGCAATCTTCCTACTAAAGAAGCCTTACCTTGGGATCAGATGTGAGCAGTTTGAATGCTTGATAGACTTGGGCCTCCTTTACACCACCACCTAGGTCCAAGAAGTTAGCTGGCTTCCCTCCATTCAGGAAGATGATGTCACAGGTAGCCATGGCCAATCCAGCACCATTCACTGTGAAATGCAAATAGCCCACAACATGGAAACACGAAACAGCATGGAAATGGGATGGGAACACAGAGAGCCAAATGAGAACACTATCATTTCTAGGCCAATCTGTGCCCTGAACTGGGATTCAACTCATAAACTAATTTATGGTTAACAATCAGGACACACATATCCAACAAATAAACAAACAAACAAAGAAACAAACAAAAACCAAATGAAGAGAAATGTGGAGGATTCATCAATAATTCAAATAAAAAAGGCAGGTTCAGAAGAGGAACCAATTTGGCTGTGGGTTCTGAAAAAGATTCACATAGGAGGATGAGCAAAAAGAATTATGGCTGTGAGGAGTGGCTAGCCATTCAAACAAATTATGTGAACCAAGAGCAATGCTTAGCTTGTCCCTGTGGAGATGCTCCCTGAGTGTGCAACTTTTGGGACTAAACCAACATCTAATAGTTCCGCTCTTTCTTCGCCTTTGGCAGGCATGCATTTTTGTGTGAGCTCATCGGAGCAACTCAAAAGAGAAAAAATAGGGCCCAAACTACCATGCCTTGATGCTCCTTCTCCTGTAAGTTAGTGCAAGAAGCACACTACTTACACTAACATCCCTGGAGCCTTACTTAGCACTCAGAATGCTAAAGAAGGCAAGCCTTAATTCAAGCCACCCTGAGCTACATAGTAAGTACCAGGAAAACTTGGGCACACAGTACAATTCTGTCCCAAAGAGCAAAAACTAGGGGCTGGAGAGATGGCTCAGTCATTAAGAGCATGTACTGCTCCTCCACAAGTCCTGAGTTCAGTCCCCAGCACCCAGGCTAGGTCGCCTGTAACTGAAGCCCTAAGGGATCTGACACCCTCTTCTGAATTCTGGGGACCATTTGCCACATGTATATACACATATCTAAAAATAATTTTAAAAAGTAATCACAAAACTTAATACAAGATCTTATTTACTAACCCAATATTCAAGCTAGAACAAAAGTACGACAGTTTAGGGGCTTTTCTTAAGAATGACCATAGCCATTTACACGGGCATTCCTGCCTTTTAGAGCTAATGTTCACTGACCAACTGCAATTCTTTTGCTTCTTATGCTTCATTATAGAATTGCTTTCATCAGGCGACAATGGAGAAGTTGCAGAAACTCAGCAAGGGTAAAGTACCCTGGAATTCCCCAGACAAATCTGCAAACTGTGACTGCCTTTATTAGGTAGAAAAAAATTAAAATCGGGAGTGGGGACCTATATCCTGGGGTGGGTTAATGTGTGCCCAGGCCCAAGCTTAGCAAATAAAGAATGTCTTGCCCATCATAAAAAATGGTATTTGTAATAAAGATCTTCAACTAGTGTGCAGTGTTGTTAATCAGAGTTCGTGAGAAACATTCACTCAGAAAAATCTGTATTTAATTTGCTCTAAACCCACCCCTGTATTGCCCCCTTCCCAAATGCCTACACATGTTATGAACACATTTACTTATTGCAGCCAAGAGGGTGTAAGCGATCAACACTCTTCAGATAGTGCTCCCATATAAAGCAGGCACTTTAGGTATCAGTTGTAATTGGATGCCATTTTCTATTGTATTGAACAGCAAACTGTTGAAGACTCTTCACTTCTTAATATAATGATGCTGTTGTTTTAATGAGCAACAAATCTTTTTAATTTTAATTCCATTAAGATGAAGACCTCAGTTTCTAGTGCAATGAATTGTTTCTAACAGAAACACAGTCATGTGCAATTAAGCCGGAAGCATATAAATCACAAACACTAGAAGCCATGGACAATAACTGAAATTGTATTGCCTCTACAGACCCATCTTATCTCAGCTGCATAAGCCATTTTCACTAAATTAGAGAACCAGGATGGAGCCCATTGTTTGATTAATAAACTGCCATAATGAAAGTATTTTGGCAACTGGTTACCATTCAATCTGAAATGTTAGTGAAATGATTAGAATTTATGTCCTGTACTCCTTCCTCTGTGCCCTAGTTAGCATTAATTGTCAACTTGACACAGCCTATAGTCACCTGGGAAGGGAGTCTAAGCTGAGAGAATATCCATGTCTGACTGGCTTGATTGAAGAGTAATATAGGATGGCCCACTGTGGGTGGCACCATTCCCTGGGCAGGTGGTCCTGGGCTGTATAAGAATAAACTAGCAATTGAGCTTGCAAGAGTAGTTTTTATTTCAAGTTCCTGCCCTCTTTTCCCTCAGTGATGGACTATGGCCTGTAAGCTAACTTTGCTCCCCTAAATTTCTTTTGGTCAGAATGTTTTGTCACAGCCACAGAAAGGAGACTAGAACACTCTGAAAAAGTAATTTTGTCTCAGTGTACCAGTTTCACAAGAGTTCCTAGTAGATGGATGCTGAATACATAGGGAAAGTTGTTACTTTAACTAAAAAAGTTGAGATGCTTTAAATCAATGGTTAATACATATATTCACATGGGCACATATGTGTATACACAAATGTACATGTGTGTGGAGGCCAGAGGTTAGTACTGAGTATATTTCTCTACTGCTTCTCTACTTCATTTTAAAGATAGATCTCTCACTAAATCTAGAGATCACCAATTGTCTAGACTGGTAGGACTGCAAGCCCCCTCAATCCAGCTACTTTCCACTCTCACAGAACTGTGGCTATCACCATACGTCATCATGCCCAGTTTTTATATGGCTGCCATGGATCCACACTCAGACCTTCACATTTGCACAGCAAGCACTTACACTGTGCCATCTCTCCAGCCTCTTAGCAGTTCTTATCTGGAGTGGTTCTGAATACCAGGCACCTGCAAACATCTGGGCACTTTCCTTGCATTGTCTCATTTCCACAACTATCAGCTATCTCTGGAGGAGAGGAATGCAACTGAACCTAATATCCTGGACGGCTCTCTGAGAAGAAAAGATCATCCATTCCAAAAGCTCAACAGTGCCAGAGTTGAAAAACTGCTTTAAATCAGTGACCATCAATCAAAATGGACTTTGAAACTGTTTTCCACTTGACACCATAAGAAAACACCTATTTTAACAGCTATTAGTAAACAGCATTTCAGAAATCGTATAAAGCTTCAGGCTCAGTGCCCGCACTCACCGAAGCAGGCGATGTTCCCGTCTAGTCCTATATACTTGAGGTCGTATTTGGCAGCTTCATTTTCAATGGGCTCATTCTCTGATTTGTCATCCATAGCAAATATGTCCTTTTGTCGGAATTCAGCATTGTCATCAAAGTTTATCTTGGCATCAAAACAGACAACTAAACAAAGAGCAAAGGAGGCCATACCTGAGTCTCTTTGGAGTTAATACACTTAGGAGTAAGGAACGCAGAATCCTCATTCTCTCACACTATAGGCAGGGAAACAACAGTTGCCATCTTAACCTTTGAACTCTTAGGCTACAGAGACAAACAAGACAATGTCCCTGTTCTGAGGGGACTTACATTCCAGCAACGAGGACAGTAATTCATAACTGCCAGTCTCTGCTCAGTAACACAACAAAGGTCACCAGCATCCCAACAAGTGCAGTTGGCACAACTGACCCTGAAGTCACAGCTGTAACTGCATTACTGACTTACAGTTAGTATTTAGCAGGTGAGCAGTGCCTCTCCCTTTTATGCAGAAATAAACAAAGGAATAATGTCAATTCTTTTTCTCTCCTCTGTCCTGACATTCCATGATAAAATATGAATTATCAGTACTCTCTTACTATTCTAATACTTCTATATTTAATGAAAGTGAATGCTGTGTCAGAATTCACATTTTATAATTTGTCCCTTAATTCTGATGCCTCTCAGTATTAATTAAAATTGAATATATTTAAGGTACAGAGAATGTTTTGCCATACACAAGTATTTTTGAAATGACAACTGGAGCGATCAGATTTATATATCTGACTCTTAGATTATTTTCTTCTTTTCTGCCTAAATATTTGGGGTGAAAAAAAGGTACAATCATACTCTTTGAATCATTTCTAGCATACATTACTAACACTGTAGCCTTAGTAAGATTATTGCTATTCATGGTGGACCTTGTCTTCCTCACTTGTGAAGAATAGGGAAAGCAATCCCTACTCTAGACTACAAACTAACTTAACCTGGGTAGATGTCTCTGATTATGACTTCTCAGGTCTGCCAGTGCTGAGATGCCAGGCATCACTGTCACCACAGTATACATCCTGTGCTAGAGGTACAAAGAGCTCTGCACGCAGCAAAGCTCACTCCAAGACAGGGTTGGGCACCACTCATCTTTGATTACAAGGATGCAAAGAGGACACTTGGTGGATGGCTTCGGAAAAGAGGACAACATCTGTGGTGTCTGGACTCCAACATGTTTATTATTCCCCTTGCAGCAAAAACTTGTCGACCGACTGTACAACCGTGCCATCGTACCATTCTCTAATTGAATCCCAGATATGAACAAGCAGATGTCTTTGGTCAACATTTACAGATGTTGTGCCAGCTTTGCTGAGAAGTACTTCACTTCTGAAATGTGAGCCTTCATTACCCAGCATCTCAAAGAAGACCAATGGACATGGCCAGATAATTCTACTTGCTTACAAAGAAAAGGAAACACTGGTGCTTTATGGCACCCTGCACTGACAGGTAACAGGAAGATTTCTTCCAGGTTCTCTTGCACATGACTCAAGCACTTGGAGCAGTTCTGACAGAACTGGTATATTAACATTCAAGACGACTTGGCAGAAAAACAAACAGGCCAAAAGTTACATAAATGAATACTGACTGACAAAAGAAAATCTTTCATGGAAGCTGATATCTGCTTAAGTCCCTAGTCTAGCCACAGATTGCCCAACCACTGCCCACACGATGAATACGGAGTGAATGAGTAATTATATTTCTACAATGGTGAAGTTGTAATGAAGGAATCCTGCAATTACCAAAGGAATTGGCCTGTGTTCTCTGCTTGTTGCAAAGGCACTTTCTCAGCAGTTAATGACCAGTGTAATGATCAATAGAAAAGCAACTTCATTCTTGACTTTCCACTGGGTTTATAAATACATTCTAATTAATTTATTAGTAATTTTAGCTCCTCCATTACTCACTGGCAAGATTACTTGTAAGTGACACCTTCAAAATGAATGGGCAAAGGCTATCAAATTGACTTTCTAAGTGAAGACTTGCAAATAAAAGAATTCTTGGTCAAGATCAATAAACCAGTAAATCAAAATAGTTCCAAGCTAAACTTTGCCCCTTATTATAAAAAAATACATCTGCAAGCAGCTCCAGTGAAAGGATAATTAATGGAGATGTATGCAAAGTTCAGCAAGCAGTCCCAACCAAATGCCTGCAAAGCCATGCTTTCAAAACACTCTTTCTGGATTATGATGCACATGCCAAGTGCAGACAGGAGCTCATGGTTTGGTGAGTGGCTTTAGAACCAGACAGGCAATCCAGGGCTTGAAAACAAGGTCTGTGTAAGAACCTACAGTGGCCCTTGGTGCTACAGTAATCTGTTACCTGACTAGTAACAGATCAATGTATGCAAATCCAAGAGCTTTGGGAAACTAAAAATACCGTACAGTTATAAAGTTAGATATGGATATTTAAGTAGGCAAAGCCAGTCTGGGCCTGATGGTATACACTGGGAATTCCACACTCAGGAGGCTGAGTTGGGAAGATTTCAAGTTAAATCCAGTGTGGCCTAAGCATATACAACATAATAGTCTCTGTCATCCTTTCTCCATCTCTCTCCTTCCCTCCTTTCTCCTTCCTGTCCTCTCTCCCTCTTCCTTCTACCCTCTACTCCCCGCTCTCTCTCATATACTTTGCTCTGTTCAGTTATTTCTATATGACCAGGACAACATACTTGATGGCAATAACTGGTGGAAGGATGTGTTTTGCCTGGAGATTTCAGTCCATCCTAGTGGCAAGGTGTTCAGTTGTGGCAGTGGAAGGGTGTGGCAGTGACTGTTCACACCAAAGTAGACCGGGCGCAAAAGAGGCAAGAACACAAGTATAGATAGAACCTTCAAAAGTCCACTTCTAGTGAATTACTCCAGCCAGCCATGTCCCATGTCCCCAAAGTACCCAAAACCAGAGCCTTTAAAATGCCTTTGAAGTTAAAAAAAAAAAAAAAAAAAAAAAAAAAAAGTGTGGAGAGGTGGGGTGGGCTTCAAATGATAAAGACAGCATCTTTCAACTCCAATTCTTGGCACAGAGATCCTAACACTCTTAACTTTCTAAGCAATGGGCCTACTAGGTGGATCTTGCTTTTTGTTACTTGGCATTTTGGCTCTGTTCTTGACACAGAACTCTATACTCCTCGGACATTCCTGGGAATAATTTAAAATGTCTTTTGCTTCTGCCATCAGGTAGAAAGTGTTTCCCTGAACGCAATGAGCCACAGTAACAAGTGGCCAGAACTGAAGAGCAGGTTGTGAGGACACTCAAGTGTACTGGCTGGTCAAAAGTGCCCTCAATATAGTTGTCACTGGCATCAAAGGAGGGCATCAATCTTATGAGACAGAACTCTTAATATGTGACTCTGACTCTCATTATAGGCATACAGTGTCAGAACTGAATTGAGTAATAGGATTCCTAGCTGTTATCAGAGAAATGGTCACAAAAGTGGTCTGTGCTGAGGCACAGAAGTGGTCTGTGCTGTGTCCTTTAAAGACACAGATATAGTGCTGTGGCCTAAGCAGCTAGCCCTGGCCACAGTTTCTCTTAAGCTCAGAGCCCTTGTCTATAAACAGGATCAGAGTTGCTGGTACTGTTTGGTGTTGGTGGAAGGAGAAGCTATGTATGGCACCCAGCCTCATAGGGGAACATGATTAACAACATGGTACTTTCTGCATGCTTAGAGCTTCTTACCGTTATAGCTCACTTTACAGAACCTTCTTTTCATTTCTATAGTCTGTCTCATTCCCAAAATAGCCGTAAACTTTTATCTAAAGTAGACATAAATGAATTTCTACTGGCGTTTTAACTGTGTACAGGCTACCTGAGTTACTTGATCGGCTGTTGTCTGAACACATAAGAACTTTCTCAAAAGCAAGAATTTTAATGACTAGCATTTTTAACAGAGGAACTGTCAGGGCAGAAATGTTTTTAGCTAAAGGATGTGAGTTTTCTGATGACAGTCAAATTGTACCGTACATTTGCATATGGCCACAGTGGCTAAAGACACACAAAGTTTCACATGGGCATCTATATCAGGGGTGGCAAATTATGTCTCTCAGGCTCACCACCTGTTTCTCTGTGTACATTTCTGTGCATTTGTCTGGGGCTTCTTCCCAGGACAATAGCAAAGGTGGTAACTGCAGTACAGACTATAAGGCTGAAACCACCCATATGGTAACTGATACTTTGTAGCAATCCCTACTTAAGACACACCTTTCATCATCTCTATCTTGCTTCAACAGACTGGTAATAACCTACAGCTACAATGTTCTTACATAGTCAAGAACACTTGGCTTAAGTACATCCTGCTATCAGGAAGACTGAAAAAGAGAACTAAATAAAGCTACCCAAAAAGAAGAGATTAGCCCCTGCATACTGACGCACTCTTGGATGACTCTTCCGTGTACATGCAGAGCTGCTCTGTCACAGGTGGACTCATGTCTGTATCAACAGTGGGGCAATAAAATCACCTTGCCCCATTTGCTCAAACCTTAGCTTTCTCACTTAATTCAACAACAAAAAACTATGGTAAAATCTGTTTTCTGAGGTATGGCACTTAGCTGAGACATTAAGAATTTTAGTGTCACATAGCTGAGACCTCAATTCTACAGAAAATTCATTCTGAACAAACACCAATGTGTGTACAAAATAGGAAAAAGGCATACCTATTAATATTTATAAAACAATTTTCACCATCAAAAACATATTGTTACATGGTTGATAGATTATACAAATGAATTTTCCTTCTGAACAAATATCAAAGAAAGCTAAGTACTTATATTCAGAGGGTGTTTGTGTTGTTTTGTTTAGAGGTGTGAGATTCTGCAAGCTGCTAATTCAGCTGCCTTGATGGAGAACATGACTGGTAGCAAGAGGCCTCTGACCCCAGAGCTTCCACAGAAGAATGTGCTGCTGAGTTAAACAAAAGAAAAAAAATGCATTGCAGAAGGAAGACATATACATAAAAGGAGAGAAAAACAGCAGGAAGTACGACTGTCATAATTAGTTTGGAAAATAATCTGTCTTAAAGCAATGTGCTGCGTTTGATTTGTGATAAATAACCATAATGTGCTATTCAAATGTGCCTTGCCAAGCTGGCTTTAAAATGCTGATGCTTTAAAAGGAGTCCCACTTTCCATTAAATATTGATGTTCTAAGAGTTGTATACTGTTTAGAACTTTTCTCCAGTTGCTATGAAGAAAAAAACAGATATGAAGCGAGATTGGCTAGGGGAAGTATAAAACCAAAAGTGATCATGAAAACAGGGCTTGTGTATAAGGAAGGAAGAGACAGAGGACATGCAGCAGCAGCACAGCAGGGGCACTGGGAGCATGCAGTAATAGGGGGTTATTTAGGGGAATCTTAAGGAAGAAAGAGAGGAATCTGGTATGCCAGTTAACTTTGACTCACCCAGCTATAATTCTGAAGGATCTGGGCCACATACTCACTGCTCTAAGTGGCTCTCACTTTGTCATTCAATGAATGGAGTCATCTGTAGATGGAGCTGACTTGTAGCAGGAATTTGCCTCTCTGGGTATACTGGGGAAAACCACTCTATAGACTGTAGGGTGGCTAGCAATCCTCCCCACATGTACCATGCAGGGAACAAAAGCAGCACTTCTGGCAAATGTCTCCTAGGGGAAAGATCCTCACCACTTGTTCAAAGACCCCAAAAGTAACGACTATGAGACTATGATCACAAATGGTGGAGAGGGAAGAAGAAATAACACACAATACAGAATCCCTGAGTAGGTTGGAAAAATAATAGCATTTTGAATATTGCAATATTCATGTGCATATAATAAATGGACAAGTAGTCAGCTACTATCTATCTATCTATCTATCTATCTATCTATCTATCTATCTATCTATTCTTCTCTTGCCTATAGATTTACTAAGTCAATGTTAGTACAAATGAATCAGGGAAGAAAATAATTTCTCTTTAGTTACTGAAGCAACTATTTACTTTTGTTTCAAAGAAGGCTGACTCATTCCTGTAGAAATGCTTCCCTTTATTGCTCTAGTTTTCAATAGGAAATGGCCTTTCTCCTAAACCATGTGAGCATAGACCAGTGACTGGCAGGGCTGGACTCGGACAAACAAGGCTAAGGAGAAGCAGATGAAGGGCTGCTGTGGCTGCTGGACCAGCATGGCAAACACTGAGCACCATCTCTGCTGCCAGCAGACTCTGGAGAAGTGAGAACAGTTTGGAGAAAGCAGGGCTGCTTCCTTCCCCTCAACTTTGGGCTCCACAGACATTAAGGGAGAAGCTTCATTCTTTACACACCACAAGGCAATCTGCACCTTGAACTCCCCTGATAAGTGTGTAAAAGAATTAACCATTGGTAAACAAAAGCTAAGCCAAGGTTAATAGGTTTTCATAGGTCACTAGCAACCATTATAATCCTCAAAAGAGTCATTAAACCACAATAAAACTCAGTGTCAAATTGCCCTCTGAATAAAGACTGTTAACCACATTGGAAGGAATGTTCTTAGGCTGAAATTCTTCCATGTCTTTCCCACTGGCAACTCAGCAGCTTTGATATTAACGATGGTTACTGCCTTTCACTCAACAAGATATTGTAGAAGTAGATGAACACTAAAGCAAATTTTTAAAAAAGTTCCTGGGTAAGCAATGAGACAGGGAAGAAAGTCTCTCACAGAGAGATGTACAGCACAGTGGCTAGCTTTAATCAAAACATTTATTTGATATTTAACTTTGGAGCTCTTTAGCCTCCAAATTATAAGAACAATAACTGAATCAAAGTTCTCATGTGAAATGTTTTGTTAGTCACCTAAGTGAAAATGATTTAAGCAGAGAGATTATAAATATTATCAACATTGCTAAGACCTAAATGACTGCATTTATAGCTCCTAAAGAGTGGCCTGCTTTGCGGGACATGACAGTGATGAAGAGCCGACTTTCACAACTGATCATTAATCACCATTTCCTAATTGGGTTTAATTTGACTACTGCTCATTAGAGTTATAAACCAACACTCTCATTTAATTGTGATTATAATTCAATAGCCAAACTTTTATGGTACAATGAACAAATTAATAGCTAAAGATAATTTTCGTCTTAAAAATACCATGTAAGAAGACTTCTGCTTTAATGAACGGTACATACAGAATGTGATTTGTGACAACTCCCTAAAATATTCTTTAAAAAATTTCATGTTCTTATTAATTAAAAAGGAAACTTTAGCCTTTGTAAACTTTGTGAGCACCTTTCAAGTAGAGTTAGTTTCCTTTGTTGTCCCTAACCGCTACAGCTGTATCACAGGTGAGTAAAATAATCCTCCAGCCAGATGCCTCATGCTTCCGAGGAAGCCGTCTTCTCTCCTCTTCTTACAAGTGTGTTCATGTGCATGCTCACGACCACATATACACAGAGAGGTCAGAGACAACCTCAGGCTTTATTCCTTAAGTGTCATTTACTTATGTTTTGAGTCAGAGTCTGACTACTCTGGAACTCACCAAGTATCCTATCCCACTGAGCCTCATGGGTGCTTTGTCATTAGTGTGAGTTCTAAGAACAAACTTCTCTCTTCCTACTTGCAAAGAAAGCACTTTCCAGACAAGGTCCATCCTGCCAGCCTCCTGCCTTTTTTTGGACACAGTCTTGCATCATGGCCCACGATGCTCTGAAACTCATGACTCTCCTGCCACTGGCAATACTGAGCAGCACAACCATGCTTGGCTCAGTATATTACTTTAAAGAGCTTTTATAGTAAATTTGGACAGTGAACATCATTTATTGAGTATCACCTGCAGTACTTGAGAAGGCAGTGTGAATGTGACTTGTGCTCTCAAAACTTGAAACTACTACTAGGTCACTCTAACAAGGACATAATACTGGTTTAAAAGAACAAGCAGAAAAAAACAACACAGGCTCTACTTAGCCTGGCATGACAGGGCAACTTTATACACAGAAAAGAGAGGCAAGGGTTCCCAGCCTAGCCTGCAGATCTTCTTAGTGTTGGGAATAATGACTCTTACTTTTGCAGGGCTGTTTGTGAAAGTCTATCACAGAGTCTGGCATAGAAGTTCAAAAACAGGCACACCTTGTCTGCCTCCCCTCTATATAAAATACTGATGTTTTTACAACCACAGCAATTAAAAAATAATTTCTCTGGAGAAAAGGCCTAGTGGTGAAGAACAGTTGCTGTCCTTGCAGATGACCCAGGTATGGTTTCCAGCACCCACATGAGGTGGCTCACAAATGCCTGTAACTCCAGTTCGAGAGGAACCAATAGACAAGCACTTTTGGCCTCCACAGGGGCTTCACTGAAGCACACAGACATATAAATCTTCTTTAAAAATAAAGTTTAAATAAACACATTTGCATATAAAACCTAGTACAGAACAATCCTATGGTTATCCATGCAATACTGTAATTTAGCAACTTCCTTAGAACTTGCCTTTAGCTGACACTGGTTCTCCTGGCCAAGTCTTGTTATAGTTAAGAAGAGCAGTGTCTTTTCATGAACAGGAGCCAAGGGTCCACTTTATATCTTACTCTGAATGTATAACCCAATGCATCACTCTGTAATACAGGTAGTATTTTTAGCAATTTGACCAATACTAATAAAAGTTTTTGTTGTTGTTTTTCATATGAAGCTTAAAGGCAGGAATGTGTGTAGATAGGTAGCCAGAATATGACAGATGCAGAATTTGAGTTTGTCTTGAGGTCTCTCTAGGTTCCAAAGACACAGTCGTTTAAATTTTCGGAATTTGACTACAAAGCCTTTACTAAGGAAAGCTACCTGGGTCTTGACAGTGCTGTTTGTACAAATGTTCAGCTCCTTCTGCCTATTCAATGGCAAAGCCATGTTTAGCCAGGTCACAGTTTATGGAAAGAGTCAAAGTCTGTGGCGCTTAGATTCTGGCTTGAACTACTCTACCCACCATCCACTCCTCAGTACTACTCTAAGAAGTCCCAAGCTTTGGCTATGACTGTGTCTTCATTCATTTCCATGAAACCATGCAGTGGCGACATTTGCCAAGGCATACAACAGTGGAGCGAACATTGCTACAAGAGAAAGCGTCCCTCAAACACCTCCTTTGCCTAAAGCAAAAAAGGCAAGTGTGTTCACTACAGAGTGATAGGGGCTTTGCCAAGATGGTAGACATCCTGTTCAGGACATGAGTTGAAACTGTGCACAGAGTGTGTATATTCAAGAACATCAAGTTCAGATAAAAAACAGGTATAGCTGTTAAGCCCAAGGACTCACACCTAAATCCTTATCAGCAGCGACTACAGAAAAATGAGGGCTCTGTTGTCTGATGCAAGGACTCATGGCAGCTGAACACAAGCAGGAAGTAGCTCCTTGGGAGGCTTGGCATTTGCCTATAGCACACCCAAATACTAAAATGTTGAACACCATCATGAGAGCATGTGAAATGACCAGAAATCAAATTACTGAAAGAGATGCACTTAAAGCTGGTACTGTATTTGGGGATTATTTTGCAAGTTAATTTACAGTTTCTATGCATAATTATAAAAGTCCAATTGTATTTTCTCCCTTCTGCTGTCTGTTACCTTGTCCTTCTGGAGTTTCACCGAAGGGGTTCACTTCCACCTGAGTGGCGTCAATCTTCAGGAAGAGATGGTACAGCTTTTTAATCTGATCTGCAGCCTATGTGAGCAAGTGAGATAGAATTACACCCAAGCAATACAACAAAGTTTATTTTGCTTCATTAATGAAATCTTAAAAATAGCAAATTATGTCTTTATTTTCAGTTAGGTTTTCTAAAGGGAAAAATTGAAAAACATAATTATTTTAATTTCCACTGCTATTCATTAGAACAGACTGCTCAACTTTTCTCCAGACACTAAGAGAGACCATTATCAAGAAAACAAAATATTTTTTGTACAGCCTAAAAGTGCTATTAATCCTTTTGTGAATTATCATGTCCTTATTAGTCATGTTAGACTGCAGTATAAGCTACAATCACTAACACAAGCAGGCTTCATTTAAGTAAAAAGGTAAACAGGCTTTTGAGGGTTTATAATGACAAGGTTTTCCTTATTTTGTAGGAATAAAATGGTTATTATATTCATCAATCCAGGCCTGTAATCTGCACAGAAATTCCTGAGCGTCTGATGGAAACTGTGAGACAGAAAGATGAAGGTCTCAAACCATGCAGCCTCCACTGCACACAGGGGTCCTGGAGGCGAAGACCACAGAGAGCATTGATAGGCAAGTCCCTAATGTTACCCAGGCTTCCTTGGCCAACATGCACACACTGCTCATACCAGGGCAGGCACGTACTAGGCACTTCAACACGTACTAGAGCTCGGGTCAGTACGTGAGTCACCAGCCCTCCAGAAGAGTCCACACTTACAAGTCTGCAACTACAGTTGGATACCAGGTAGAACTCATTTTTGGCCTTGTTTTACTTCCCTACTGCCACCAGATGCCCACCATGTCAGCCCTGCAGTATGTGCCATCAGAGCCAGTGTGACCCTGCCCCTTTTTGGTGTAACAGAGCATTTCATACCTATAGGACTAGTGAGCCAGCCGGCTTGCAGCTCTGTCTGGTCAAAGGTAGAGGGAATGAGGAAATGGGGCAAAAAGAAAGGGAGAAGCTGGGACCTCTGTACTCTTTCAGTCTTAACTCTCCTAGTCCCTACAGTCCTTTGAATGAAATCCCTAAATATGAGTTTGTACCTGGGTCAATAATGAAAGTTGGCCCAGGTTTGACTAAAACATTTCTACTTTAAAGCTCTCATACCATCTGAATCTTAACTATTTCAGGTCTATATATAAATTTTATTAGATCCTAGTTGAAATCTGATGTACATAAATAAAGAAATGCATCCAAAGTGTAAGATAGATGTAGGCATGTATGCATGTATGTATGTATGTATGTATGCATGTGTATGTGCATTTTGAGGTCAGGTTCCAGGAAGTTTCCCAGACTCACCCTCAACTTGCTATGCAGCCTTGACTGCCTCAAACTTGTGACCTTTCCGCCTCACCCACCCTGGGCAACAGGACTGCCATCATTTGCTATTACACTAGACCAAGATAAAATCTTTTACTATTAAATATTTTATGGGTGGGTAACACATATGAATGCTATAAGGCGCCCCATTTGTCAGGATTTCTCAAGATTCTATTTCCCAACCAGAGCTTCCAGGTCCTCTGACACAGATACTGACAGTCTCTGATTCATCTGAGACACATTCTATGCACAACTAAGATGCACACTTCCCATCTTGAGAGAACAACAAAAGCCTCTATCCTTATTAATAGAAACCTTCACTGGCTGGATAAATAGACCACTTCTTTAATTGTCAGATCATATTTTATTGCATGGCTATACTAACATTCATTATATTCATCACCTAAATAATGACCATATGGATTGTTTCTAATAGCTTCATTTACTTAAAGTGTCATCTTTCTTGTCTCTGTAGATATGTAATATATGTGACTAAGCATTTATGGGGTAAACCCCAGAGCAGTGCAGAATGGATGGAAACTATTTATTATTTATTATGTGTGTGTATGGTTATGTGTATATTATTTGCATGTTTGTGGCTGATGCACATGTGTTTGTACATGAATAGGATGTTATGTACATGAATGGCATGTGGAAGCCTGGGGTATTGTTCCTCTGAAATGTCCATTTGGGGTATTTTTCGAGACAGGCTCTCTCACTGGCCTAGAGCTCACCAAACTAGGCTGAGCAGTCAGCAAGATGTACAGATCCACGTGTCTCCACCTCTGCAGCACTGGGATCACAGTGTAGCAAACAATGCCAGGGTGCTTTCCCTGTCATGGCTTCTCAGGATTGGCCTCAGTGCCTCATGCTCTCCCCTCAGCCCTGAAAGCATTTTAAATATGAATGATTCTATTTAAAGAAATTAGCTACCCGGAATGCCCACAAGCCAGTGCAGGAAGACTCTCTACTCGCACCCATCCAGCATCTGCATCATGCTGGGCACTGGGAGGGACAGCAGGTATTTGTAGTTTTAATGAGAAACTCATACAGTGAATGAGTTTGAGCATCACTCTAGCTCCTAAGAGACATTTGTATTTCTTTTCTGTGGATTTTGTAAATGTTCCTATTGAGAGTTGGGGGGTTTAATCATTAGTTTAAAGGAAGTGTTTTTATGTGACTATAATTTGCTCTTTATCCCATAAAAACTACAAATACGGTCATCTTTTAACCATGTTTGTGTTCCTCCCGCTGCAGGGGAGTCTAAGGACAGTCACACCACTCATGTCGCATGGCTTCTGGGTTTGCCAGACTTTCAAAAGGTCAGTCTCATTTTGGAAGTACTTTAAAAGATCTCTAACAATTTTTTCTAGTTTTCTTTATTGTATCTTGCTTTCAGTGTTGATACTTTTAAAAGATAACTAAACTATATTAAATTACAAAGCCAGTCACCCACAAATTCTGGAATGTGGGGACCAGACAAAGCCACGAGTACATGGGCAGAGCCTTTAGACCGCAGAGCCTCAGTCCCATGTGAAATGGCAAAGCCTTCCTTTGGTCTATGAGCTAATGCTGCCAGAGTGTACACAGAACGTCTGCACCCCTTCCTCCAGCATCACAGCATCCTCAGGGCTGTTTAGGCCACAGAGTGCTCTCCTACAGCACCCTCTCATACAGAGGCGAGCTAACTTCTCCTCCCTGTGCCATACAGTCAACTCCCTCAGTTTCTGAGTTGTTGCTAGGTTTTGGGCCTTAGTGTCAGTCTGTCTGAGCAAGCATAGCCCACCCAATCCTGTTTCCCCACGTATGTGTCTGAGTGTCTAAGACTAAGCTGTGCATCATATGGCAATTCAGTATCTTTTGGGGTTGGGGCTTTGTTTTTGAGGTTAGATCCTGTTATATTGTTGGGGTTGATCTTGTATCCATAATCTCAGGGGATCATGACTCAGACTCTCAGGGAGCTGGAAATATACACATGTGACTCCACTTATGGCTTTTGATTTGTTACTTAGACAGTTGCAGTACAGCTGTGTGTATGCATGTGGGAAGGCCCTACTTACCCACACCCTGTGCCATGCACTTCTACACTGACAGTTAATACTTAATAAATTATTTAATGAATAATTTATCAGAACAAAGTACATAATATAATCAATTTTAGGTTCATAAATAAGATCTAATACAACCATTTCAAAAAACTGGTAAAATACAGAGAATACAGATTTTACCAAGGTAGCCACTGCCAGATGTACATGCGCTCCTTCAGATTCTAGGATCATCTCCTCATGATCAGTGACCTAAGACTGTTGAACGTTTGCCTTTCTTACATGCCACCTCTGCTCACGGTACCCTCAGGCCTGGAGGCAGAATCCTGAATCAGACTCCTGTTTTTACTTATACACAGCTTCCATGAGCTCATGGGCCACCTACCCTTACTGTGCAAACAAACTGGGTACCTCTCCATAAATTCCAAGCCATGCACATCTCACATCCATTCTCATTCTCACTGTCTCTGTTTCTCTCCCTCTCTCTTCTTCCTCTCTCCCCCTTCTTCTTGTCATTCCTCCCTCCCCAGTTCATGTATTCTAGACCTGGGGAATGATCTAGACTAGTCCACAAATCTCAAGAGAACAATGGCTATCCTTTTGTACTTTAGATATAGCCAAGAAAAGTAAGTAACATGCAATCAGTGCAGCTCAATACGCAAATAAAAAGTCAAACCCACACAGATGTCAGCTGCCAGTGACACCTAAGACCCTGTCTCAAAGGTTTTATTCTTTCTTTTATTTCCTTGATAACCATAAACCATGAACATATCCTGGTAACCCAGGCTCCTTACTGACTACGATATAACACATTCAGAAACAGTGTTTGGGGCACTGGGGAAACATAATGATATCATTTAAGAGTTACAAATAACCCTTAATTTTCTCATGTATATGGAAGTAGCAAGGGTATCTAGGATACATTTAATATTATTACCATCTGTAGAGCTCTCTATTAG
Source organism: Arvicanthis niloticus (assembly GCF_011762505.2). NCBI lineage: Eukaryota > Metazoa > Chordata > Mammalia > Rodentia > Muridae > Arvicanthis > Arvicanthis niloticus. The sequence continues at coordinate 35,282,465 of NC_047666.1, forward strand.
GTTCACAAGCTGAGGTTTCCAATCATGGGTCAGCAGCTTTTGCCCACTCTGGGTTTTTCCTGCTGCCACATTATGCCAGCCATTGTTGATTCCTAGAATCATTGAGTTGATCATTCAGTGTAGACAGCCTACATATGTGATTTACTTAATATCGCACATGCCAAATGTATGTTATCTGTACATGTTATCTGTATGCTATTACCTCGAGCGGTGTCAGCAGAGGAGTGAGCGAGGCCCGCTGTAGTGGAGATTAGGGCTCTAAGATGGGTGACTATAGACAAATGGGAGAAACACACATGTACAGATGCAGAGGATGTGCACAGGTGACTGAATATGGAATCAAATACAGGACCAAATAACTGTAACACCAGACTTCAACATAAGAGACTGGCTTCAGGAACCAACGCTATGTAAGTAGCCTTTAAATGCTTCTTTTAAAATGGCGTATGTGGTTAGCAGCCTCATTCTAATAATAAGAAACTAATCACTACAGCACAGAGCCCACCCAGCATCTTTCTTTGAACAAACTGCCTCCATAACAGTCTGCAGGTCTTAGAGAGGACACTTAGCTTCACGAGTTGTTTATTGAATGCTGCCTGTTTTCTCTCTTCCTGGGACATAGTCCAGGAAGTCCTGACTTCTTCTACCACCTAGAGTCTTTTACTTTTCAACAGTCTTTCCTCTGATTTTCAAATGAGCGAGCGGTGCCTTCTCTTCCACTAAACACTTCTGGTATTTTGTTCCACTGTATCCTTTGACTTGCCTACTGTCACAGTTAACACTTTTGGAGACAATGCAAAAATCACTGTTTCACTGGAACAGGAATGTACAATAAGCTAAAGGGAAGTGCCGTCCCCGTCTGCAGGTCTCATGTCCATGGCCTAACCGCAAACAGAAAATACTGTAGGACTGGAGAGATGACACAGTGGCAAAAATCCTTACTGCTGGACCCGATGACTTGAGTTCAATCCCTAGAACCCACATGGTGGGAAGAGAGATGACTCCACAAGTTGTCCTCTGACCATGCTCACCATGGCACATATACATACATACATACATACATACATGCATACATACATACATACATGCATACATACATACATACATACATACATGCATACATACATACATACATGCATACATGCATACATACATACATACATGCATACATACATACATACATACATACATACACATTTCCACCATACTCACAGACAGACAGACAGACAGACACACACACACACACACACACATACTCACACACACACACACACATACACACAAACCACTTCTATCAGATACATATACATACATCACCTCTTACAACAGAAGAAAATAGTTTCTTGATCATAAACAATTTGGAGAAAGATTCAGGCACAACCATACTGTGTCAGTCACAAACAACAGCAATTAAACAAGTTCCTGCAATTTCTGAAGCAAGGTAAACACGCTGTCTCCCAAAGGCTTATGTACCTGGTTTTTCAAAGACCCGAGGAAGCCCAGATTTTCTGCCATGCGCTGGGCTTGGCTATCCTTTATCCCTTCAAAGATGTCAATTTGTTCCTAGTGAAAATATATGAAATGAACAAAATTCAGAAGTCCAGTGAGAAGATTTAAACCTGAAAGCGAACATTTAAAGTACTTTCTGGCAAATAAGTGATTAAAGTGTGGCACCCTTCCACAGAGCTCTGAGCGAGGCTACTGCGGCTGCCTAGGGGGCACGTTTTAATTAGCAGGCCATCGTGAAACAGCCCTTCCAAAAAGTATATAATTCTTCAAGGTGGCATGATGACAAGACGATCTAATGCCAGTTTTCACTTTTAATTACTACACAGATGGCATTGATGAATATTTAGTCAGTTAATTTTTGTGACATCTTTTGGAAGGCATCCAAAGAAAGGCTTTGCTGCCTAATATTGCTGTTAAGTTTGGAGTTGTCATACACAGGTTAAATATTATCTTAAGACTTGAACACTTTATTCATATGAAAATTATTAATAATACTTTCACTCTACAAAGTGCTGTTCTGTCAAAAACAATGAATGCTATTCGTGTGCATTAGTTCATGAATTATGATAGCAAATGAGACTGTTTGAGATAAAGTTAATTTTGGCAATGGCTAGACATTATGAGTAAGCCTGTGTATAAAGCTTCAATTAAACTTCCAAAGCAGTTAATCTATGTAATACTGATGAAAATATTTTTAGAACAATCATTGAAGTGTTAGTACAGTATATAGAAAATCAGATTCAGAAAATAGGATTCTTTCCATACTTAAGGGAAACCAAACAGTTTCTAAAGGAAATAATGTTTCTTATAGAAAACTCTAATGAAATTGAGCATTAAGAATCCAGATTAAAAACTGGGTTTACTATTCCAAATGGGTTTTTTATTCTGTAGATGAGAATGGTACCTGATCATTTTCTTTCATATCAATCCACTTAATCCTTATGATGCTGCAGGATAAAAACCATTATAGTATTGTGTTATTTTTTAAACTGAGGCTAAAGGCTTTTGACAGACTTATTCCCTACTTGAATCTGACTATTCATCTCTCTGAAACTGATCTTAGTATAAAGCTTTCAAGGACTGAAACAACAGATCAGAATGTAAACCTCTGAATGCCTGGTCTTGTCTGGACAGTCTATGAAGTTTAGTGTTGGCTTGATGGGGCCTGGATTGCAGAAGAGATAATAAATCTCTGGTATGTCTGTGAGGAAGTGACTAGGCAAAGAAAATTGAAGAGCAAAGTCTCACCCTCAAAGTGGGAGGTATCATCATCTCAGTCTGGTCAAAAAGGAGAAAGTGAGCCAAGCACCAGTATCCATCTCCCTCTGCTTCCTGACTGCAGATATGACATGACCAGCTGCTTCAGGTTCCTGCTGCCATGCCTTTCCTGCCATGATGGATTGTACCCTCAAACTATGGGCCACAATAAACCACTCCTTAAGTTAATTTGACAGGAGTTTGTCATAGCAAGGACATAATACACAGACTAATCCACATACAGTTACACAAAAGAATGTGTCAAGACCATGACCACTGTTAAAGGCAGGAGTCACCCAGTAAAAACGGAGACAGAGCAGTGTTCTCCTGTTGGCTAATTCTTGGGTCAGACTGTATAGAAAGAAATGATGCAGAAAAAAAGGCAAGGAAGAGAGGAGAGAGAAGCTGAGGGGAGAAGAGATGGGAGAGGAGGAGAAGGAGGGGAGAGAGAGAGAAGAAGGGGAGAGGGGAAGGAGAAAGAGGAGAGGAGGGGATAGAAGAGAGGGAGGAAGAGGGGAGGGAAGAGGAAAAGAAAGGGGAGGGGAGAGGAATAGAGAGGGGGAGGAGAGGAGAGAAGAGGGGAAGGAAGGGAAGAGGAGTGAGGGAAGAGAGGAGGGGAGAGGAGAAAGAAGGGGAGGGGAAGGAGAGGAGAGGTGAGGAAAGGAGAGAGGGGGAAAAGAGGAGAGGTGAGGAGAGAAGAGAGGGAGAGGAGAGGAGAGGGGAGAGGACGAGAGAAGGGGAGGGGAAAGAAAGAAAAGCTTTTGAATACTAGACACTTCAATTCTGCCTGAGGAGATTCAGCATCTTCACCTCACATCTCAGCAACAGGTCCAGTGCTGCCTGCCTCAGACTCCACAACAAATACTGAATAGTTAGTACTCTGACGATCAGTTACATGGACGGTTAATCAAACATACCTTAAAGATGAGTTCTGGACTGGAAGCTGCCACTTCTTCAATGTCAACGCCCCCCTGGGGACTGCCCACTATCACGGGGCCATTATGGGACCGGTCCATCAGAATGGCCAAGTAAGTTTCTCTAGAAATATCCAGGGCTTCAGCAACCATCACCTATGATTGCAAGAATGAGAAGTCCACTTAACTTTGTGTCGAGCACATTTGAGCTTGGAAATTCAACACACACACATACACACACACACACACACACACACACACACACACAAATACACACATACACAAACACAAAACCAACAGCCTCAGTTGTTTCTAGGTTCCTGTCATGCTATGGATCATTGAAGTTCTGGGGAATCTACCAGGTGCATAGGACATACTGTCAGCCCCTTAATTAACCCAGTAAAGTGCTCAAGTGACCAGTGTCTGGTTTGTCCCAGGAACCTTCCAACTGTGATCTCAGTTTCTCTTTCTGATAAATCTGTGCCATTTGAAAAAACCTTCAGTGAAGCAGCTGTTTTAATTTGACACATTAACAATACATATGTATTATACATATTATACATATTATACTGGTACAAAACCAGGTTTGGCTACCAAACAAGAGATTTTTTTTTATATATAATATACTGATGTTGCATATATTTATACATTCCTATGTCCTGGATAGCTGTATTTTATTTCATTTTGTACTCTCTACAAATAAACATAGTATCTTGTTGTTGAAAATAATGCAGCCACTGGGTCTGATGGCACAGGCTTGTAATTAGAGCTACTCAGGAGGCTGAGACAGGAGGACACCAAGGTAAGTCCTGGTTGGGCTGCAGATTCAGTTTGAGGCTAGCCTGGGCAGCTGAATGTGAGCATGACTTAAAAGCAAAAGTGTTCTCAGGCCCTCCCCCTGCCCTCTTGCCATCCCTCACTTCTACCACATAGTTTGTCTAATACAAAGTTGGTCTAGTGAGGTACTCAATGACTGTGAGTATTCTTAGAATTGATACAGCATTCTAATTCTGAGGCTAAGTGTCATGCACGAGCTGGATTCTCCGTCTTTTGGAGCACTAACTGATGTGCTGTGCACTCTATCACACTTCAGTTGGTGAAGACCAGCTGCTGTTTCCACCAGTTCTTGCTTGGAAAAAATAATGTTTCACTTCTTTTAAAAAGCAAAGCAAAACAAAACAAATCCCGCAGGAAAGTAATGAGCAGTTCACACAAAGACTCAGTGTGTTTTGTGCTATAAAGCCATCTTGTGACTCAGGATGCTAGAGTGTTTTAAAGATTGTTACAGAGAAATTTGGTGGACTGCATAACACTCACCTCCAGGGAAGCTCGGGGAGATGAATTTAAAAGACCTTCATTTTGGTTCTATGAAGATTATTGACAGACATAGCCTTTTTGTGAGATCCCCTGGTATTCAAAATATCTTAAGTTTCATTATTTGATCAGACCAACATATCTCTTCTCCTCCTTCCCTCATATTCTGCTACTCAAATTTTAAGTCTCAGTTGAATAGCAATGTGTAAACTATTCATAACATAATGGCAGAGAGCTAAGAGTCTATGAAACCATCTGATTTTATATTTCCTATTTCCTACAGAGCAGTAGCTGGTACTGATGACAGTGATCATGGATCTCTTGAGAAGTGTTGCCTCACACCCCATTCCTCTCCCAAGCAACATGTAACACAATAGCACAGAGTCAGAAAAATGCCTGAAATTGATGTGTGTGTGTGTGTGTGTGTGTGTATACATATGTATGAATTAAATAGCACCACCAATAAGCTTAAGAAATTGAAAGTTTCCATAAGCCCGTAGCCTAGCTTTTGAGAATATGGAGTTGACACATTTTGCTCACCCCTCTACTACATTTAAATAAAACTTTAAGTCAACAGAAACAGGAAGAACCAGAAAACTTAAAAAGAGAAAGAAGCCTTGTTGGGAAGTGAGACATGAGGAAGCCCCCTGTGCTGAGCTCCACCTTGTAAGCCAGGCTAGATATTGTAGGAACTGATAATCCAGGAATGCCGACATCACAGGCCAGGGAGTCTCTGGGCCACAGAGTTCTCCACAGACATCAACCAAGCATCAGCAGTAAGTAATACCATCAACAACGAACATGTTGTACAAATAAAGTTAAATGAATGTATGAAATTAAAACTCCAATCCCAGTAATAATTGCTACTGGAAAACAAGAGAAAACATTAGGTGTAAATCTGAAAATACATGAATATCTCAAACCTATTTTCTGAGCACTATGTAACTGCAAGAGCGGGAATCAGGGCAGAGCTAGAAGACAGTAGTTTCTTAATGGACACTGAGGTTTAACATAGCAAACACTGACTCTCCCCAAACTAATATAGCAGTTTAACACAATTTCTATTGAAAGCTCAGCAAGAGATTTTTTTTTCTATTAACTAAGACAAGATTATTTTAAGAAGCATATGACAAGGTGCAAGAACAGGAATAGAGTACACTGAAAACAAAAGAATGAAATGAGAAAAGCAGTGTCCACAAATTAAAACATACTGAATGCTACAGCAATTAAGTGCTAGTGGCAGGAGACACAGCCAGCTAATTTTTGAGAATGGCACAAATTCTTTTGTCAATATAAAATTCAATAAAGGGAAAATGCATCTTTTTAAAGGGAGTACACATACAAATGGACATCCAAAGGTAAAAACAAAAACCACAAGCCTGTCACCTTAATCAAAAGTAACTCAAAAACCGACACACAAAAAAGAAAAAGAAAAACTATTACAAACTTAACAGAAAACCTTGTTCTTAGAATGTACCAAGAGCCCAGTCTACAAAAGAGCAGTGATATTTTGGACTTCTTCAAAACTAAATATTTTTGTTCCACAAAATGCTCTCCTCTACCAAGATAACTACACAAGTCACAGCAACAGAACCCACTAACACAGTACATATGCAGCAAGCCTATGCTGAGCCCACCAGTCTTTCTATGTAAGGCACGGTCACTGCTGAGGAGTGTGCCACAATGACACCTGGTCCCTGTTAATGCAATGACAATGAGCATGGCCTTCAAGGAGAGCTGACAAGTGACAAATGAGCAAATGAAAAGGAGTATGGATCTGTAGCTTCAAGGAATATGGAATTTTAAATAAGGATGAAACAGAATTACCTATTTACAAAAATGGCTAAAATTTTAAGCAATGACTACTAAACGTTAGCTAGAATGTGAACCCCAGTCACTGTACATCACAGATGGCACTGTACCACCAACTTGCCAAATATTTGAGAGTTTCTAAAACAAAATAAAACAAAAATCAACTGAATTTACACTATACATAATTCAAAATTTATCTGCCAAATAAAGAACTATCTACACCAAAATCTGTTCATAAATGTATAGAATGTGTAACAGAGCAACTTAAAACAACTGAGATATCAATATATAATGACTTAAGGAACTGTGGAACACACATATTACAGAATATTATATATCAATGAAAAGATACAGTCTCCATAAATCACAGATAAAAGCCTATTTTTCAAAGGTTACACAGTGTATAATTTAATTCCTACAACATTCTAGAAAGGTTTATGTCCCTCAACATTCATGTGCTATCCTCCCATTTCCACTGAGACGCTACTTAAAGACAGGCCCTTGAGAGGAAAACAGATCACTACGGTAAAGGCCTCAGGAGAGGGGTTTGTGCCCTTTTAAATGGGAACTCAGAGCGCCTTTAGCCTTCCAACCATACAGAAACACAAGAGAAATATGATCCTCTCCTCACCAAGCACAAATCTAAGAGAGACTTTACTTAGACTTTCTGCTCTGTATATGGTGAGCCACCTAGGTTGTGGTAGTCTTTTACACCAGCCTTTATGGACACAGACAAAAGCATTCAACATTTTCTTTTACCTAAGCATTTAGGTGTATATTAATTTATTTAAATTATAACACTCCTACATAGCATGCTACTAACAACATGAGGCATGGGCCAGGAAAAGCTGGAACACCAGCTAAACACACCAGCAAAATGAAGAAGAAATCTGCAGGAAACATCATTGCTGATATCAGGGAATTCAGCACCATCTGTGGTGCCTGGGAGCATCTCAGTACCAATATCAACATATGCAGGTTCTTGAACTCAGAAGACCTATAACTCAATATATTGTTTATCTTGGCTCTAGTGAAAAGCCCGAAAGATACTGTGTGATGACTTTAATCCCTGAACTCAACCCAGCTCAAGGGAGACAATGCAGTGGGCACCACATACCCTGGAAAGAGAAAAGTGGGGCCTGGCTATCACTATATCTGGGGCAATAATGAATTTTCCAGATGTCTGTCTTGAAAATCAAAGAAACAGTCAGGCATGAAGCCTTCAGCCTTTCCTAAAGTCAGAATATTCTGAATCTCCACTGTCACATTGTGAAACATTTAAAACAAATATCTATCATTACAGTGCTGGTTAAATACTAATTATCCTCAGTGACTAGAAGTGCACTTCTAGCAAAAAAGAAAAAGAAGAGAGGTGGAGGAGGACCAGGAGGAGGAAAACCAGAAGGAGGAGGAGGACCAAGAGGAAGAGGACCAGGAGGAGGAAGAAGAGCAGGAAGAGGAGGAGAACCAGGAGGAGGAGAAGGACAAGGAAGAAAAGAACCAGGAGGAGGAGGAGGACAAGGAAGAAAAGAACCAGAAGGAGGAGGACTAGGAAGAGGAGAACCAGGAGGAGGAGGAGGACAAGGAAGAAAAGAACCAGGAGGAGGAGGAGAACTAGGAAGAGGAGAACCAGGAGGAGGAGGAGGACTAGGAGGAAGAAGAGGAGCAGGAAGAGGAGGAGAACCAGGAGGAGAAGGACAAGGAAGAAAAGAACCAGGAGGAGGAGGAGGAGGACTAGGAAGAGGAGAACCAGGAGGAGGAGGAGGACTAGGAGGAAGAGGACCAGGAGGAAGAAGAAGAGAAGGAAGAGGAGGAGAACCAGGAGGAGAAGGACAAGGAAGAAAAGAACCAGGAGGAGGAGGAGGAGGACTAGGAAGAGGAGAACCAGGAGGAGGAGGACTAGGAAGAGGAGAACCAGGAGGAGGAGGAGGACTAGGAGGAAGAAGACCAAGAGGAGGAAGAGGAGGAACAGGAAGAGGACGAGGAAGAGGAAGAAGAGGAGGAGGGAGACATCATCAGGTGTCCTGACTTGGGGAAAGGTATAACACTGCAGTCACTTGTTCAGCATGCCTTGGAGGAAGATCACAAGTACAGGCCATTTTCTGTTGCATAGCAAATTTGAGGCTAGCCTGAGCTCAATGCCAACAAGGAAGCAGAACAGCAGCATTAACACATGAATGCTGTTACAGAAACAACACAGCCTAGACATCAGAAGAAGACAAACAGTACACAGCAATTCCTTCCAGGCTAGGAGTGCATAATTCTTAATTTCTGACTCTTATTCTATTGGAATTTTTATATGTTATTGAATTATGGAAAAACAGACTTAAAAATAAATTACTCTAGTAGTTTCTGGCAATGCCTCAATTGTCAAGAACATGCATATCTTCATCGTGTCAGGGACTTAGCTACAAGCCACTTTTCGGTAAAATTTTATTACTATATAGTGTCAATCTGCTTTGAGTAGATATTTTTATATGCTTTTTAAAAGTTTCACCAATTCTAATCTACAGTCCTGTGTGTCCACAACAAATAACAATTCCCTACAAACACAGTGCTAACTATGCTATCTATGGACAAATTCTAAGTAAGTTACACAGGTGACAGCTCATCATCAGACTTAAAGGAAATAAAAGTAGAGTTCCTGTGTGAACGGGAACCAACCAACCCCAGTCTGACAGCACCTGCATCCACCTGACAGGCAGATGGACCAACACTCAGCTTTTGGGTTTGTTCCTTAGCAATTGAGATGACTTGGTGTTTCCATAGATGAAGCTAATGACCTAGCAGTATCTCAAAGTCCTGCTGTTACTGGAGCTGTGTTATGATGATCCTAGGCACTGGTTGTCCTAACAAGCCTCAGCATGAAGACTCAACAGGCCAATTAAACAAACAATAGTGAGAAGCAGAGGATGTTCATTCAATGTGTCACACTAGAAGAGAAACACAGAGAACCAGTGACACCCCACCCACCCAAGCCCATCTTTTGGGTCCTGATATGAATTCAGAGCAAGTGGTCTGAGTAGCTATGACATCAAGGCACTTCTGCAGAGTGCTCTAGCATGTTCTCCAGATTGTGTGAAACCTTCCTGGGAGACCAACTCCTCCCCAGCCCAGCAGCAGGCTATGGACTTTCCCTTTTCCCACCCAGCATGACATTCCTGAGGAGATTCCAAGTTCTTAGGGTGTACTGTCTCAATAGCTTGAGAGGCACAAAAAAGGACACAAATGTCTCCTTAGGATATCTTGTTTACAGATATCCTAAGGAGATATTTGTTTAGGATATTGTTTGGGATATCTCTATTTTGGCTAGGATTGACTCAATCATGATTTAATAAGGACAAGCTTTCTAAGGCCATGTCAGGAACTTTCTAAAGTTCTATAAAAACTAAAAATAGAATGTACCACTCAGTGACCCCCAAGTAAAGCACAAGATAGAGGCTGCAAGTCTCTCATGCTATGGCAACAGAGTAGGGCCAAAAAGTGGGGCCCAGTTAGGATGCCCCTTTCCAGGCATACTGTCTTCAGGGTTGCCACACGTGACACTGAAGGGGCTCCGCTCATGAGTTCACAGTACACTGTGTACATGAGTCTCTGCATGGTCTTCATCTTGCACTGGAGTATACACAACAGACAGCTTCAGTTGATTCACACGTGAAGACAGGAACAAAAGGTTGAAAACAGGGAGGAGGGAAAGGCAGGACCTGGACTTGACTCCTACATTCACAATTGCACAGCAGAGGCCGGCCAGTTTTCTTTGAGCTTTACTTCCTCTTCATAAGTATGTCTACGTGCCATATGTATGCACGCACATGGGTGCACATGCCATACATGGTTACTACTAGCAGTCTTCACTAATAATACGCTTGTAGCAGTAAGTGCCTTAAAAGTATAGCATGAGGTATTTTTAAGAAAAGCTACTGCAACAGGCAGTTCTAATACAAAGGACTGAGGGAGGGGCAACATGGGAAAGAAAGCCAGAGGCTTACAGAGTGCAAGGCTGCCCTGCCAAGCCTTGTCAGCTTCAAACGAAATGTATCTGTACTTTGAATGGAAAACTGAAGCTCAGCTCCTTCACCTCACTGGGTTTGGTGAGTGGCCAATGTCCAAAGCCCTTCAGGTCTTTCTTCCAAGACACAGCACTCCCTAAACACACCTTGTCAAAGAACAGTGTTTCATGAGAATCTGTCAGAGCAAGTCTACCTCTCTGTTCTTTTGTTTTAAGAGCATGCAAAGTGACTAAGAACATCCACATTACCTTGTTAACTTTCACACCTTCTTTTGGAGTTTGTTTTGTTGCTAGATTATAACCAATCATCTGCTGAGCCAGCTGTCCCACCACTTTAGGGCTAACAGGGATAAAAAAGAAGGAATGACAAAAGAAAAACAATTAGGGTATATTGCAAATCACTATACAGCAGGGTTCACAATATCAAGGGTCACCTCCACCACCCCACCTCCTCACACCTGCACTGCCTAGGACTACTGCACCACCCCACCTCCTCACACCCATACTGCCCAGGATCTATCTCTAGCCCACATCCCCCCATTACCCACAGAATGCATATCTTTCTATTTACATTCTGGATGTCTAGTGCTTCATGAAACTCACTGAAAGCCAAATACAAATGAAGGAATGAGTGAATGAGTGAAGGGATGGTGAACTCTACTACACCCCCCCCCCCACCCAAACAAATATGTAAAGAAACAATACTGGATGCATAACAGACTTAGATAGAAACTGATAATGCATGATCTGGGAAACAGTAAGCAATGAGAGGGAAAACAAGGACCACAATCAATGAAAAGACTGCGATGGTGTTTGGTCCTGGGGCAGGATGCTGGAAAGATGCTCAGATAAAGGCAGGCATAAACAATCAAAGCAGACACCACAAAGACGCCACTGGTCACAGGAATCACAGAATATGTTTTTCATTGAAATGAGATGATGGAAATGTCATTTCAGTTGCAAGCAGTGTTGTTTCCCAGCTCTTAGGATGTGTCTGAGATTGTCTGGGAGAGAGGAAGCATGATCTTCCTCAGTGCAGGATACAAAACCTTCTAATGAGAAGGAAGCCCTGGGGCAAGGCCCTGCCAGAGCCTCATACCGCACACTGCCCCAACCCTAGACCTGCTCCAGAACCCTTCAGTCTTGATCAGGATGGGCCTAAACCATTCAGACTTACTCTTTTGTTAAATGAACACCTCCTTTCAAACCGCTATTGAAGACACCTTTTCCTCTTCCTCCAGCTAAGATCTGGGCTTTCAAAACAATTTCTTTGGCATCTGAAAAAGAAAAATCCAGACAGCAGTTGTTTGAAATCCTTTCCTTTCTTCATCTCTTCTTTAAAGGGGCAGGAAAAAAAAAAAGCAAAAGTAGTATAGTACTTCCACATAATTTTGCTAAATCAATTTTCAAAATGAAGACAACAAGAAAGTTCAAAACAATTTAAAAAGCTTGTTTACGCCAGGCAGTGGTGGCGCACGCCTTTAATTCCAGCACTTGGGAGGCAGAGGCAGGTGGATTTCTGAGTTCGAGGCTAGCCTGGTCTACAGAGTGAGTTCCAGGACAGCCAGGGCTTCACAGAGAAACCCTGTCTCGAAAAACCAAAAGAAAAAAAAAAAAGCTTGTTTACAGAGGACAGTCAAATACATCCCATTGGTGTAGGCCCCTATAAGTCACACCTATGGAGGAAAGCGCAGCTCCTGTTCCCTTATCTTTTGAGTGTGCTAGAGTGTACTAAATAAAGACAGGGAAGCAGTATGACTTTTACTGTGATTGTAAAAGTCTACTCTCCCATGTGGCAGAGGATCTGATGGTGAGGTTTGAGATGTCAGAGGGAGATGGAACTGGGTACTGAAAGGGTTTACAGACAAGACACAAAGGCTGACTTTAATAACTGTATTCCTGGAAACTAACAGTTTTCTGAGTAGTTGTTCTATATATTGACAGGGATAGCCAAGAAAGAAGGAAATGAATTAAAACTAAAAGCAAGCAATATTTTTTATAAAGTATTGGCAAAATGAAAAAATCTCCTAGGGGAAAGGGGTTTGGGAATATTTGTTTCCCAGCTCATGCAAAGAAAGAATAAACTCTCAGCTCCTGACCTTTTAGACCAGAGTTATAAACTCAAATGTGTCTATAGATCTGGCAGAGAAGTGGGGTGAGAAGTCACCTACTGATAAATGGGGTCTTTAGCAAGTAAGAGCTCTCTTTCCCTATTTGGGTGGAGAGAGAATGCTCCAAATCAGATGTGTTAAAAAACCAAACACCACACATCTCAGGCCATAGCTGGCCTGTGTTTATGCATATGTCTTTATTGAAATCAGAGAACTAAATCATCTTCCATTAGGCTGCCACAGTTTTCTGTTCTGCCCATGTTCTCCCCTCAGTGAGGCAGTGTTAACCACAGGCCTCTGGGACTCAGTTTACTATATGAAACAACAGTCAGGATTGTTTTTAAGGATTAGAGGAGAGAGAGCTGGGAAGGAGGTGGCTTTGTAGTTAAAGTGCTTGCTTTGTAAGCATAAGGACCTGAGTTCTGATCCCCAGCATCCAAGTAAGGGCAACAGCACAAGCTTGTTATCCTAGTGCTGGGGAAGTAAAGACAGGAAGTCCCTGGAGTGCAGCAGCTGGCTGGCCTCTGAATCAGTAAGCCCCAGGCTCATTGAGAAACCTGTCTCAAAAATAAGATGGGGACTGACAGGGAAAACACCAAGCACCAAGACTTCTTACTCTGCTATACTCCCATGCATGTGTACTCTAAACATTCAAACAAATGAACACAAGCTTTAAACAACTGCCATAATCCATGCTGAGTTCTAGCTGTAAGTTGCTGGCTGCTTCAGTTGGGAGCCATTGCCATTGCTGCTCACAGTCAATCAGGCAAAAACTGAAGGTCAAAGATCCACAGAGGTTTTACTATAGGGAGCTATAACAAGACTGAGCACTCTGATGGCACAGGGTCAGTGATCAGCCAGCCCATGCTGAGGCTGCAGCTGCAAGGCTCATTTGTTGCTTTCCCTGCTGGACTCCTGTCTCTCACATGAACCTATCCTCCCATAGCCAAGGCTCAGCCAAAGCACAGCTCCTTCTTAGAATACAGCCCTGTCCCACCTTTGACTCTTGCTTTTGCCTTTAACATGAACCATCACATCAGTAGCTGAACCCTGACTTGGAACAAGGTGGTAACCAATTACCTGGGTGAAAACCAGCTATGGTCACTGTTCACTATCAAAACTCCCCAGAAGAGTAGGTGAGTCAAGTGAACTCACTGTCCATTCCGGCTACTGCACAAGATAGCAGCCAATGCATGCGCAGTGATACTGCACTGATGGAAACCTGGATTAAGATGCCCAACTCTAGGGCTAGGGCTTCAGGGGCCTCAGTAGAAGAGCAAGCCTGCCTAAAGCCTTGTTTCACCATCAGCACTGTAAGACAATAAGCAAACAAAACTTTTGTAGAAGTATACAAAAGGACAAAAAAAGATACCCATCTGAAAAGACGTTATTTTAAAGAAGCACACAGAGGCACTATGACAGCATGAAGAGGAAACTTGGTACAGGAGCTGAAATGCTGATCTCAATGGCTGGTGCATTCACAAAGTATGATGGCTACTACCATAACGATTACGCTCAGTGATCGTCAAAAATGGTAGAGAAAGATGTTTCCTATTTGTCCTCTGAAGACATCAAGGAGAGAAAATACGTTTTGCTGTCTGTTCAAAGGTTTAATTACAGTCCATTCACATTTTTTAAGAGTGTCAGAGTACCCCAGTGTCATTATCAACCTCGATGCCCTTGTTGCTCAGGAGAGAAACGCTTCCCTCTCAGCTTTTCAACAGCACAACTGGAGTGCCAGGAAGCACCGCTAACTGGCGGCTGACTGGTACCCCAAAGGCTGGTTAAACCAGTTGTAGTCATCAACCACCAAGAACCAGAAATGGCTGTAGCCAGAATGGAATTTATCAATTGACCTGTCATTATCTGCCCTCATGTCAGAAAAGTCCGTGCCATCCTGGTAGTAAGCCATGCAAGCATTTTGGTGACTGAAGGCACATTATCAGGACACTAATACTTGGGTTTGTTTTGTTTTGGAGTGTCACAGATAGAACCCAGGGATTGACCCACCCTAGCCCATGCTAAGGATGTGGTCTGCAACAGAGCTGTTCTGATAGCCCCACCCCCAAGTCAGTGCAAATAAAAAACAGGAAAAGGGGTCAATTCAGTCTGCTATCTCCCACAACTTGTATACCAGTCAGAAATATGTTCATTAAAATAAGTACATGTTAAGTATGGGAACTGAGCAGCCTCTAGTACAGCAGTTTCACTTCTTGAGGGAGACTCAAGAAGGGGTTTAAATCAACCAGTACTTACGTAAATTTATGGAAAGGAGCAAATTCCACTCAAACAGTACCAATCTCTTCCTTCAGTAGTTACCAAGTTCATTTCACTTACTGTCACCATTCCATTTCAGTCAAAGATCTGATTTTCCAAAAATAAAAGTGCAGACAAATCTGGTTTTCTGAATATTGCCTCGTGTCTCATATTGACCAGAATTACAAAAAAGCCCACGTGTGCAGCTCAAGTTATCTGGATTATTCTACTTAACCACAGTGTAAGAAGCTAGAAACTGTCTATAAAAGCAGATTCTATACATGCATTAATAGCCATGGTGTTAGACTGCAGTTGCCTCACGTGTAGAGTTCTCACTCCTGAAGTTTATGTGCAGTAACCTTAGCAAGCAATGTGCCCACTGTAGTTCATTCCTTTCCTGGTTGGTTTTGGATCATAAAACGTAGTTTGATAAAAATCACTTTATGATGACTTTTATATACAGATTGGGGGAAAGCCATATTAGACATCGTCAACCTACAGATACATATAAATTCTCAGATGCTCTCTAAACTTAGAGAACATGGTAGAATTGCTCAGGAAGCCCTACCATGGGTTTGCATTACTCTGCTGGCTGAAAATGTTACCTCCATCTTGACTGTGTTATTTTGATTTATTCTTATAATCTACTTTTGTACCAGGTTTATGGTCCCCCAAGTCTCATTCTGCATAATGTATGCTCTTGGAAGCATTGTTAAATATAAATGAAAAAGTTAAAATCATTAAGAAAAATACTCAAATAAGACATGTTTTTATTAGGCACATTTTGTAAAAATGGTTCACTTTGCTCTTCAGATGTGGCATTCTGAAAACATATTTATACAAAATAATGTTCATGAGACATAGCTCACAACCACAATAAAAATGTCTATCAAGAATGTCTGAGGGCCAGGTATATTGGTACATACCACTAATCCTAGCACTTGGGAGGTAGAGGCAGGGCAGATCTCTGTTGAGTTTGAGGCCAACCTGGTCTATAAAATGAGTCCCAGGGCTACATAGTAAGATCCTGGCACAAAAATGAATGAGAGTTAATAAAAAGACTGCCTGAGAGTATGTTATTTTCAACCATTTTTTAACTGAGTTAGCTGACATTAAGAACTTGTACTACCAAGTTTTATTGCAGGTTGTCTTCTTTCCAAACACAAACCTGACTCAAATGCAGACCACACAGTGTGACTCCAACCACCTACATCAGCCGACAGCACTGCACATGTTAAGATAACTCTAATTTCCCTGGTTCACCAACTGGAGCAAAATGGGGACATCCAAGATTTCGGTACAGAGTGCTGTCTGATTTTTGTGTAGTGATCACCTCTCAGTAGGCTTGAAGAATCATACCTGATGCTGTTAAGATATGTCCCAGCACTACAGATCTCACTACTACCACCACAAAGCAAGGAGAAGGAATAACAGAAGGGAAAACATAAGTTGAAAGTTATCATGGAAGATGAATTTTTTTTTTATTAAGAGCTAAACTGAGAAGGAGTTAAGCTTGAGCCTTAAGTATCAAGTTCCCAAAGGAGTTGAGCTGCTTTCATTGGGCCTAAAGAATCCAAATTGTAAAAGTGAGAGTCAACAATCTGCAGTCATTACTGTGAGGTTTTCTGTGCGGGGATATGTAACTCTACAGGTTGTAAGTAGGTCACGTGAAGAAAAAGACATTGTGATGACTCGTTCAGTACCCACTAGCATCCTTAACCAACTTTAATCTTATCTGACATAGCCCATCAACGGTGAGCCAGGAGAATCTAGAATCAAGCACGGGCAGTGGATGGTCTCTACATGAGAAAGAGCACTCAGAGATCAGGCCTTAACACAGTCACACAGCATCCGATGGCTGAGACTCCACCCTGACCCCGCCAACATTTCAAGTTTCTAATCACACGGAAAGCTGAACTGCTCCTTTGATACTTATCTACATCCTCACCACAGAGGCCTACCACACTCCACTTCCATACATTGGTTTTATGACATATCTCTGTATCTATCATAGCACATTTTTCTCACACATTTTTAAGGAAACTGAAAAATCAGGAGAGTCGTCCTCAAAATTTAAATTCTTTAATGAGATATCAGTTAGCAAAGTTTAGTATCTGCTCCATTCTTTTGGAAGAGGTAAAGTTTAAATACAGTACAACAGTCGGTCCTGCAGTGTATCACTCAATGTGTCATGCTGAAAGGCCATACCCTTACCAAAATGGGCATTACTATTCCTGAAAACTCACCAGAAAAATATCCTTAAGATACAATACTCAACAGGAGCCATGGGGTGGCTCACCTGAAGACTTGAATTTGATCCTCAGTATCCACTTAAAAGAAGGAAAGACGACAACAAAGTCATCCTTTGATGATCCACACATGCTTCCAAACACTACCCTCCTGCACAGTAGCTCATGTAATCTAAGCACTTGGGCAGTGGAGGCAGGAAGATCAAGTTCAAAGTCATCCTTGGCTATAGAGTAAATTCTAGCCCAGTATGGACCGACATGGCACTTGCACACCAGAGATGCTGCAAGCTATTAAATGTGAGGGGGATGCATGAGCAGTACTTACAATGGTGCTTATACTGACTCTGGTTTACCTTTGGTATCATGTAAAGGGCAGATGCTGCTAATGGTGATGAACATACTGACCACTGGATAATTTGTGTAATAAATAAATCAACAAATTGGGTTATAAAATAATACTCTGATTTTGCAAGTGTCAAGAATATGCGAGATACCTATGTGTTGTGCTTCCTTTTGTCATTCAGAATGGTAACTGACATCTACTCAGGGGTGACAGGCATATACACATTCTGATGAAGGTGGGAACAGAGCTGCCTTCAAGAGCAGCCTGAACGTCAGACATTCTGCACCACCTAACACTACCTCCCAAGTGACCCGACACTTAATTACCTCTGGATGGTTGATAGGATTCTCCCCACAGACACACAGCACATTTCCATTTATGCTGAATACTCACTAGTTCTGGGGCCTTTGTGTCTCTTTACTGCTTATCAATGTCCCTTCTGATACCCCTAGCAATCACCTAGCACCAGGGGTCTTGGCTCATGTGCCATGTGCTCTGGCCAAGAACACATCCCTCCACTCCATCAGGAGCAGCTCCGCTATGGGTCTCATGGGTAGACTGAAGAGTGTGTTCCTTGCAACTTTGGTTCTGGGAGGTCTCCAGCCCTGTAGTTGCCTGAAAAAAAGGCAACACAGGTGGGGCAGCAAACTAAAAGTTGACACTTGCTGGCATTTAGTGAAGCCACGTTAGCACATCACACCAGTCAACATTGACAACATATTCCAAGAATACCATACCTTAGTTAATTTCATAGCCATCCTCTGCAGTACATACTTTTTTTTTTTTTAAATATCAGAACTCAATTCTTTAACATCAAAACTCAAAGAAATACTGTAATGTTAAAGATCACGGAACAATACATCCTGAACAGAGGGTATTTCTTCAAAACTGGCTGCCAAGAACAAATGGAAAAAAGATCCAACAGTGTGAAGCCCGCAGCAGAAAGTGTGGATGCACAGGTATCTCTGTGCTGTGTGTGCTGACTCAGACCCCTTCACAGGCATAGCCGGCTCACGTGATGGTTCACTTTGGAATCTGAGACCTTCCACACTGACTTCTCTGCAGGTCGTACGAGGTTACACTCCCATCCTGTCTTCTCCTACCTCCACCTTGTCTGCTCCTTTTCTTGACAAAAGCCATGCTGGCCGCAGAGACAGAACCTCACTGTAGTTTAATGCACATCTCCTCGATGGCTACGGATGTTAAGCAGTCTTTCAAATCCTTATTGCCCAGTTAGGTATCTTCCTTGAGAACAAACTATTTGGTTCTTTTGATCATTTATTGATCGATTTGCTTTCTCAGTGAATAGATAAGGAGAATGTGGTATATAAAGCAAATAAAATTTTACTCAGCAACAAAGAAAACAAAAGTGAATGGAACTTTAGGTCACTATAAGCAAAATAAGCCAGATTCAGAAAAACAAATATATTTTATTTTACAAGTACAACGCAGATTTGCATACATGAATAGATGTATGAGTGTAAGATAAATGGATGGAAAATAGATGAGACAGACAGATAACGATACGGGACATCAAAGTAAAAAGGAGATTAACAAGAGGGAAGGAGGAGGCTGAAAGGTATTCAAGCATCTGTGCTAGGAGGCACTGCTTGAGGGTGAGGGGACAGTTAAAAAGTAGAAAGGCATGCAGGCATGAGGATGTGAAAACGAAAACTATTACACTTAAGACAACACAGACAACAGGGGGATCAATAACACCAACCACAAAATCTTTCATTTTGAGCCCCACACAAAGCTGTGCCCATCCCTCTATCATGGAATCTCCAAATATTAATAGTTTAAAGGCAGACTCCCTTTACTATGTGCATGGCTGGCCTGGTTAGTTTTAATCGTCATCTTGAGCCATTTAGAATGACCTGAGCGAGAATGGCAATGAGGGTTTGTTAGGTTGCTCTGCGGGCATGTCTATGGCCGATTATCTTGATTACAGTGGGGTGAGAAAACCTGCCCAGAGACACAATTCCCAAGGATGGGGTTTCTGAACTATATAAGAGTAGAGCCAGTGTGGTGCTTCCTGCTCTTGGCTGCCATACTTTAGCTGCCTTGGCTTCATTGGGATGTTTGACTGTAACATGGCACTGTGAGCAAAATTAAACTCTCTATCTCCTAAGTAGCTCATTTCAGGGTATCTTATCTAAGCAATCAGTAAAGCCACTAAGACAATGGACAAATATTCTGCAAATTAAGATTCCCACTTATATTACAGCAAAAGAAAGCCCTGGAATATTGTTAAAGTTTGGAGACAGGACTCAGTGGATAAAAAACTCCTCTTGCTCTTGAAGATGGCCCAGGTTTGGTTCGCAACATTCACACTGGGTGGCTTACAACTGCCTGTAACTCCAGTTTCAGAGGATCTGACACTATCTATTGACCTCCTTAGAGGCCTGAATGCATTTAGTACACATATATAGCCTCAGGTACACACAGACATACACATTTTGTATAAAGATGAAAGCCCATTCCATGACCATGCTTACCACTGCATGTACTATGTGCACAATGTAAAAAGGGCAGCAGTCATCCAGGGTACTAGAGCCAAACGGCCACTCTACAGGTCAAAGGCAGCTTTTCTATAGCAGCTCCTGCAGAGAGCAGTCAGCATGGGTGCATGAGAGACAGGCTTGTGTCCAACTGTCTTGCATCACATTCTGTAGATGCACATTCTAGTTCAACTCTAAGAGCTGGAAAACCCACCAAAGCCCCCTAAACCTCAGTTTCTTTCTCTGCAAGGGGGGTGGGGTCAGGTGATGGGGGTAGTAACAGTGTCTCTCAGGCTCTGTGAATGCACAGTGCCAAGCAACAAAGAAAACAAATAATGAAGTATTCTAGGTTTTAGGCCTGAATCCCTTGATCCAGCCCAGACATTTCCCAAGCTAACCCCTCAGCCTCTTTGTTAGCAACAAAATGCCACTCTTGTAACCAAGCTTGGACAGGGTGACAAACAATACAGGGTGTACCTAATGTCACTTTTAATCCTCCCAGTAAGCACATAACTCAGAAACCACCATCCGCAGTTCACCACTGACAGTGCAGTGAGAACGATGCTGAGGACCCTGCTGATGGGTGCCCCCAATCTTTTCTATACACTTCCCACCCAACCAAGGTCTCAAGTCAATCTTCCTGCCTTCCCACAACAGCAGTTCATGAATGACGATTGACAGACCCCATGCTTTGCCCACGTGCTGTCACTAGAAATCTACTTTTGCTATGCAGGCTGCCAGGACTACAAGCTCACCCACCACAGATGAGCACTGTCACTACAGTCAGGGCCAAGTCCTCTCCCCTGTGTTTGCTCCAATGCAGAACTTACTCATGATTTTTAATGAACTTTCCTTTATCAAAGTAACAAATACATGAAAATCCATTTCCCCTCATAACCTCTGAGTTCAAATTCCAAATCTTGGTGCCCTACTTCTAAGTTTAAACCTTTAATTCACTTTCAAGAGAGCCTTTGATTAAGGTTCAATCAACCTAAGCTGGACACTAAACTCCCTTCAGTAATCAGTACCACTTATAGATTTAATTTCCCTTAAATATCTTGAACAGCATTTATAAATCTAGTATATCCATTTTCTTTTAAGTGCTTCAAATGTCATATACCACAAGCAAAACCTTCGTGAGTACCAAATTGCATGGGCAATTCCCTAATAAACTGAAAAGATTCTGTGAACTTTAAAACACTGTAATATTATTTATAATCAATGTCAAAAAGTTTATCCTTAACATAAAAATTACAAAGTAATGTCAATTACTCAACAAGGCACATAAAGCAGAACTTATGTCCACCCAATCACTGGAATAAGGGCCAAATTCTCTCAGTGCAAACACTTAAGAAAACCAATGTAGCAGGTAACTAACTATTAACCAGTATTGACCCTCTGTTTACCAAATTGTAGATTTTCCTGGGGCAAAAGGCTGTAAGGACGCATTTCAAATGTTATGTTACAGCTAAGGTCATAAACCACAAACATCTTCATCTCAGCCAGGTAGGAAATTTTTAGTTCTTGCAGAATCCTGATAAAAGGATCTCTGTGTGTGTGTGTGTGTGTGTGTGTGTGTGTGTGTGTGTGTGTGTGTCTGCACACGTGCGCATGTGCTCCTAGTGTCAGTGCACCTATAGTTGAGGACAGAGATTTACCTTGGGTGTCATTGCTTTGTCTTTTGGGACAAGGTCTTTCTCTGTTCTTGAATTAGCAGATGGCACTGGGAAACAAGTCCATGGCTGCCACTGCCAGCTTCTTTAGGGTTCTAAGAACTGAGTTCAAGTCCCTACGCTTGTGTGGCAAGCACTTTACCAACTAAGTGAGCCATTGTCCTGGCTCCCAAAATTATTTTTAACAGTTGCCAAGATAAATGGAGAAGAATCTGAAACATCCTGGGGTCATTCAGGTTATATAGCTCTGCCTGTATCTGTTGAATTCTACCTGATTTTAGCAGACATCAGTCAGAACTGCCCATCACATTGTACATAGGTTGTCGAGTTTGTTTTGGAGGCTTTTAGAACTTTTCTCTTCCCTAACGATCATATTGCCATTCCATAGAATCCTTTCTATCTGACAACAATATTTCATACTTCTATAGTTTTGCCATGTGATTTAGGAAGATGAAATTCAATACCCCTAGGGTACTTTAACAAATTTGGTGCTAGCCTCTTTCAAAATTTTATTTCCTTACTAAACTCGGAGTTATTTTCATTTTTTATTGTCCCAAAAGTATAGTATTAAATTAAATTCAGCAGATAAAAGATCAAAATTTTTAAATGACAACTTGACAATTTTTAATAAAAGGAGCCTATTTGTTACACAGAGTCCCAGGGTCGGCTTCATAATCCCACAACCATCATAACCCTTCATATGTGTCTCCTGATTCACAACTGAACCAACTGGCTATACGTCAGTCACAAGTCCACAATTAGCTCCATGGAAGATGAAGGCTCAAAGACTATCATTAAAGAGTGGAGAGGCACTGGAGGGCTGTGGTGCTGAGGAAGCCAGGAGTGTCTCTGAGATGATAAAACAGGCCTGCTGGGGTGCAATGCATACGACCTCAGGGGAAAGGAACCTACTGAGTGATTTACAAGAATGTAATATGATGAAGAATGTGAAGGTTGTAGTCAGAAGAGATAGCTGAGCAACTGATCACACTACATGGTGACAACTGTTAAAGAAAACTGACATAGGACAAGAGACGGGCTTCTTGCTACTGAAGAAATGCTTTCAGGTAATTGGACTGGTATTTCCTCCAAACCTGTGGTCAATGAGTCTCCCAACTATGATTCTAGATCAGGAGGTGTAGCTTGTACCAAGGCCACATGTTCACTGAACACATAAAGCTGAGGAAGAGTTTTCTTTCTTGGGTCGAAGCTATACAATTTAATCCCACACAATCTAATAGGCTGGTGATGATGCTGTCACTCTAAAGCAAAATGTTTCCCACAGGAGCACGTGTTTGAATATGTAGTCCCCAGCGGGCGGTGCTATTGTGGAAAGTTGTGAAACCCTAAGAGGTAGAACCTCACCCGAGGAAGCTGTGCACTAGGGATGAGGCTTGAAGGCTTAGAGCTTGGAAGCACTTCCTGCTTCATTATGCCACTACCATGCCTTCACTACCATACAAACTGTGTCCTTCCTTTAACTGCAATCCAAAATGAACCCTCCCTTCATCTTGTCAAAGCAAGTAAAGGAACTAATATTGACACTTTAAGAATTACTAATATGATTAGTGCCAAGAAATGGCCCAATGAATGAAGTGCTTGCTGCCAAGACCCATGTGGTAAAGGAGAGAACAAACTCCCAAAAGCTGCCCTCTGACTGGCAGTACACACTTAGAGGATTGTGCGTGCATAAACACACACATACATGTATGTGCAGACGCACACGTGCTCGTGAACTTACCAGAATTTAAAATTTTGAAAATATCTATTAATATGATAAAGTGGACACCCATTTATAACAGCTTTATGTATCAATTTATACTGGATAAAGACTATACCTCATTTCTAATGAAGACTGTGTTTATGAATTAATACCACTTGCCTCCTTTCATATTCAAATTTACATTACACAATGGTTTCATTTCCCACCACATCCTGGTCACTAAGATGAACAAGTTCAAGGAGGAAGAACTAAAAATTGACCCACTTCCTAAAATAAATACAAGATATAAATTGCTTGTTTATCATTTCACCAAAAGATACTCTAGACTTATATCTGTAACTTATCTTACTCTAATGTAAAGCTCAAAATGAAGTCAGAAAGCTAATGATCACCGGCTGTAGGGTTCACGTGCTATAGAGCTGACAGACAGAATTTAAGTCAGTGGTTTCCATGCTTCATGCTTGAACAATACCATAATACCAATGTCTCTGCAGTTGTAATTGTTGAGAAATGCCAAAGTAATAAATCAAAATTTCAAGAGTTACAAATGAGCTTATTACTAAGCCTCTAAGAGTCATACAGAAGATTTCGATACACAGCTAAGTTTGGGTGCCTCTGACTTTAATAACTGTTACTAATTTCATCAAGAGTGACCTTAGCTCATCACACTACTTTGAACAATAAAATCAGTCCCTTTGCTGTGCAAGTCAAAAGAATGCTGATCAATCCACTTGTATATGAGCAAACTGCTCCATGTTCCCTGGGTCTGTGGACAGTGAGGAATTGCAATGTTTGCTGTGGCATCCGTTATTGCTGCTATTCCTTTCTAGCCTGTCCCTTTGACCTCTGTGTATCCAGGCCTGTCTCCTATGTGAGCTTATAACTACTTGTTATTATGTGCAATTACATCATGCTGAGTGAGAGGACACCCCACAAGCTGTTAGCTATATTAACTTAATAATAGATTTCAGGGTGTGATTTCCAATTAATTTCATTTTCCATATGCACATGCAGCTCCATGGGATGCCAAAATTATAGTGTAGCCATATGGTGCCTCATAAGTAACAATTAAAACTAATTTTCTATTCTCTGACACACACATACACAAATTCATATGGTTTAAATGCCAGGGAGAAAACTGAAACTTCACCAGCATCTGCAGCTCCCTAGAAAGAGGATGTCCCATTCTGCATGTCTGAGGCATGGCGAATGAGACTCCTGGCTTGTCTGGGTAATGTCTACTGCCCCAGCAAGCTTTTAGCACACTGGATCTCCATTACTCTCACCCCAGAGAGGGTCTGAAGAGCAGTTTATTGAAAGTGTTGGTCCTTGTGCCTTGTACGGTGATGTGAGCTGAAACGGACAGTTGTTGTTTTCCTTGAGAAACAGCTGGTTTCCTGTGGCCCACTTCCTAAGCAAGCTCTGGAACAAGAGCCTACTGAACAGGTGACATTGTTCCAGCAACAGCTGCAATTGCTCTGGGATAAGGAAAAGCTACTCCCTCTGGAAACAGTCTGAGGTGGAACTGAATGCAGAACAGAGGGTATACTTCTGTCAGTCCTCAAGTGTCCAATTCTGGCAAATCTATCAAGGGAGTTGCAAACAAAACCATTTAAGACCATATTCATGAGGAGCACTGTGACGAAAAACGAAAAGCTTTGGTTGTATTAGTGTCTCATAATTATTAGCTATAAATTTGACTTCATGTGCAAGCAAATAACATCAGTGTGGACCTCTTCTGAGGAGCCTCTAACTGCTTTGCTGAGACATGGCTCATTGCCTTACTTCATTTCTTGAGGACTCTCCTCCCCAGGGACCTCCAGGACTGGAGTGGAAGAACCTGAGGAGGCAGAACAAGAGGGCAGAGGTCCCTTCAGACTTTTGTGTGAAAGAGAAACCATCCTCATGTCTTCATATACAGAATGATAATAGGTAAAGGCTGAGAAAATACATGAGCACACTCAGTGGAAGCTGGGTGTGGTAGCTAGAATCCCAAGGACTGACCCTGAGCTCAGGCCAGCCTTAGCTAAATAGCAAGATGAAGTCTCACAACTCACAAGGAAAAACAAACATTTTTTTTCTTTGGTGGGTAGGTAGATGAGACACAGCCTTTGTGTTGAAGTCAGAGGACAACATCTCAGAACTAGTTCGTTCCTTCTACCATGCCATTCTCTGAAGATCAAAATTGTTGAGTTTAAGACAATATTTACCCATGGAGATATCCTGTGGGCCTATAAAGAATTATTTTTTTAAAAAATAGTGAAACTATTACAAATTATTACTATTTGGTCTAAATAATGTTTGCCTTTTCCCAAACCATTAGAACATCAAGATTAACCTCACTGTAAAATGTAGACATGGGTGATACTGCTGTGTCATGCAGGTACATCAGCTACAACAAATGTAGCATTCTTGTGGGGACACTGGCAATCAGAAAGATTAACGTGCCAAGGAAACCTCTTTAGTTTTGTTGTAAACTTAAAATTGTAGTGTAAATTTTGTATCACACACATATACACTGACAGACAGACACAGAGAGAGACACGGACACAAACACAGCCTCAAAAAAGCAGAATATTTGCCAAAAATGGTGGTTTATACTGCTAATCTCAGTATTCAAGTGGCAAAACCAAAGATTATAAATTCAAGGCCAGCCTGGGCTATACAGTGTATGAGGCATGCCAGAGCTAAAACACGGGACTCCATCTTAATGAATGGAAAACAAAAACAAATTCTCTCTACTATATTAAGTTGCACCCCACCCCCAAATTTTTAAATTAAAATCCTAACTCTCTGGAACTCAGAATGTGGTCTTGTTTTTAGATTGAGTCACTGAAAGACAATCAGTTAAAATGAGATCATTCATGTAGACTTCTAAGAGGGGAGCTGAGACAGAGACGCACACTCAGGGAGAGCAGAAGGCAGTGCAGAAGCAGGGACCAAAGGAAGCTGCTTAGCAGGAAGGTAGGGATCAGCAGATTTGCATATCACACATCACATACGGTCCAGGCCTCTTCACACTTTGATCCTGGACCACCAGAACCAACAATCAATATCTATATTGTTGGAGCACCTCAGTGGCATGCTATATTATGAGGGAACAAATAGGAAACAAATGCAGGTTCTGGTCATCAGGCTGAGAAGGTGAGATCTGGGCTGAAGGCGCAAGTCAGTGAAGAGATGCTAAGAGAATGCTCTCTGCACACTGGGTCCTTCATCCTCTGCGTGTGGTGAGGGTTAAGGCAGACAAAGCTCATACAGAAGCATGCTCAGGGTGCAGCATGCTCAGAGAGCTGCTTACAGGGAAGCAGTGATGCTGCAGCAGTACTCACCACAACCTCGTGCTTCCTGCCACATGTTCTGCCTCACCAGACAAAAGCCCAGAAACAATGTAGCCAAGTGATCATTGACAAAAAACTGGAAGACAGGAGCCAAAAATAAACCCTTCCTCCCTTGAGCTCTCTCCTATGGAATTTCCTAACAACAAAGAGGAGTCAATAAATGCTAAGGACATAGAGTTTTAAATATGTTCTCCAATATGTATATGTATCTGTATGCGTATGTGCATATGATGTACTCGGTGGTGGGGGATCCATGCCACAGTGTGACTGTAAGGTCACCTTTGTCAGGGTGATTCTTTCCCTCCACTGTTATGGCTGAGGTACAAGTGAGGTTGCCAGCTTCTACAATGAGCCGCTTTACCACCGAGTCCTCTCTCTGCTCTACACACTACACTTTTCTGTGCATATGCATGTGTGTGCACATTCCTGTACTTGTAGCACCATATGAAGGCCAGAGGACAACCTTGGGTTGGGGTGTTCTCTCAGACACCATTGCCCAGGACTTCATCAAGGAGTCCCACGCCCCTGCTTTGCCCTGTCTCCCCACTCACCCCAGAGCTAGTATTCCAATTGCATGGTTACCACAACAAGGGCTTTATGTTCCAGGCTACTAGAGATCAAACCCAGTTCTCTCTGCGACACAGGCACGTTACCAACTGAGTGTGTAAATACCACATTTACTGACTCCCATGCATGTGTAGTCTTTTGAACAACAAAGTGGAATATTTTTGTTGTTGTTTTGCTTTGTTTCAATTAAATGTTGCCAACATCAGAAAACCTGCCATTCTACAAGAAGTAAATGTTCAAGTCCCCAACAAATAGAAAACATACTTCTATCTGGTGAAAAATATAAAACTTACAGCTGCAGCACCTTACCTGTTTTGCTAAACAACCACGTAAATATAATGGGCTGTGAGACTCTGTGTATTCAATCCTCTAGCAGAAGCAAACAGCTGCTCCAATATCGCCCTCACCAAGAGCCATTATCAATTAACCTCACATGCATTGGCCTCCTCTGTCTCTCTGCTTTCATTCTCAAAGAAAACCACTACACAAAGGTTTTGAAGGTTTCACTTTTGAGAGGGTCATACTCAGAACATGGAGAACATTAAAGAGATCTAATTACCCTAGGTTCTTGCATTCCTGGTTTTTAAGAGTTTAAAATGGGGACTAGAGAGATGGGTCCATGGTTAAGGGAGTGAGTGGCTTTTCCAGAGGACCTGAGTTCATTTCTCAGGACCCATGATGGGCAGCTCACAACTGCCCTCTTCTGGCTTCCACAGGTGTCTACATACATATACACAAACACATACACACACACACACACACACACACACACACACACACACACACACACATATACACAAAGATATACATCAAGAAAAACAAAATAAATCTTTTTGTTTAATATAAACAGATTCCTGATACACATTCATAGGAAGAACTCCTACATGCACACTGTACTACTCCTTCATGCTCAGTCTTTAAATCTACCTTAAGAGTCCAGGTTCTTAAATATAGATACTACCATACCAAACACATGCCTAGTTTCCTATAATAAGGTAGCTGCTCTGCCATCTCAACAAGCTGCTCCGGCTTAAGGCTTAGCCACATCAATATTTGGTTTCTATCAAGGAAGCACTCCTACAGTTTTACCTCCACTCATCACCATTAAAATACTAATAATCACATTTACTTATTCATGTATTCTGTGTTTACATATAAATGCAGTAGTATGTGTAAGACTGTGAGAAAACAATCTGGGGCCATCAGAACTTCCCTTCCACTGTCTTTGGCAGCAAGCTCCTTTACCCACTGAGCCATCCCACAGGCCCTCCCTTAGCATGTGTATTGGGGAAATGGGTAGAGGTCAGTGGGAGGCAGAGGCTCCACAGCAGATACTTTACATCACCCACGGACACCGTGGCTCCAGTAAAATATCCCTGTAAATCCTCTACATGAGCACAGGCTTCAGTCACTGTGTACGGCTGCTCTAATCTCACTGTGTGAATGCACCCAGCTTCCTTTAGAACCCAGATTCCTTCATTTGGAAACTAACTGGCAAATCATTGCTCCAATTTTCTGTAATAAAGAAACCAGGATCATAGTTAATGGTCAAGAGCATGCTAAGCTTCATACATTTCTCAATATCAGTTTTCCTGTCTATATGAAGGGGGCAACAACATCTGTCACCTCATAAGGCTGCAGAAGATTTATAATGACTTGATTTTTATAATGCCTGGCTCTCAGTTGAGGTGGTTCCTACTAGTTGTGAAAGATAACGAGTTGCAAACGGCGAATAGGCTTGTTATATGTAGATAAACACTTAATGGAAATGTTATTTAATACTGCAATTCCTCAAAAGTATATAATATACTTTAATTATCAAATTACTAAAAAGGCTACCTGTTTTCTATAACTTAAGTGATAATGCACATAACTTATACTACCTTGAAATGCTTTATTATACTCTATTACTTATAGTTTACTTTATAGCATGAATTTTATTAAATGTTTTCAAACATTTCACAATATTATAAAAATTACTAGAAATGCATGTTCTTTCTTCCCATCCAGAGTGCGCAGGCACTGTCTCAGAGAAGCATTTGGAACTGCAGCTATAAACAGGGACAATAGTGGGGTGTGCTCAGAACCAGGCCACCTGCTCTGAATGAGCAAGGCCTCAGACCTGTAAAAAACTCTACTATTCCTCTTTGCTGAGTTCCAGTCTTCAGCCACCAGAGGATGAGTCTTCAAGCCTTTAACAAGAATAGAGATGAATGTGGCCCCCTCAGGATGTTTTCTGAAAAAGATACATGAAGAAGTAGAATAAACTGTGGAGAGCAGGAAGATGTCCCTTGTGTCCTGATCTTGAGCATATGGTTCACGAGAAAGCCACAGTACAGGGGAAACGCAGTCAAGCTGAGCATGCCTCCCTGAAGCTCGAGCTTTCCCTGAAGCATTTTAACTCTCAGTAGAAGGCAACCAAGAAGAAATGGCTTGGCATCCTATGTCACCAATTTAATATCTGAAATAGTGTACAGCAGGTGAATAAAGGAAGAATAACCTCATGAGAATTATACCCCTTCATTCAAGAAAAACCAAATGTATCTGCATTAGAAATTACACTCTGACCAATCTAATACACGCTTACTTTCACAAACAAAGTGGGTTGCTCTCAGTATTTTTACAGTGCACCCCTTATAGCATTATCCTCAGTGTGTTAGAAACACATTGGTTTGTTTTTCCCTTTTCTGGAGTCCATTCCAAACTGGTTCATATTTGATCTTAATTTCTACTTTTGGCAGCCTGCATAGAAAGCTACCTAAGCAAGGAAGAACTACATCCCCATGGTGTATTACAGGAGTGAACAAAGGGCCTGATGATGAACTCTTCAGCCACCTTATGAGACAAAGTGTGTGGACCGAAATCCTTGTCTGAGGGAATATAGCATCGGTCTCAGTCATCTGTGTCTGTCAAGTCATACAAGGCAGCTGGAACTTGGAATCCCAGTATTTCAGTAGAAAGGTAAGAATAACATGGTAAGACAGATAGACAGAGATATTAATAATCAATATAAAGCACGCCCTGGTATCAGCAGTCTTATAACACTTTCCCATTTCATAAACAAAGTCTACCTGGTAGACTTCTGCTGCTTCTGCTCTTCTTCATGTTTTGTTGTTGTTAACAGTACATATCAGCCTGTCAAATTGTGGCATTTGAAAAGAGAAGTAATGAGTAAGTCCTTAGGCCTAAAGCAATCAGTCAAAGCTTGAACAGAATGCGCGTGGTTGCACTTATCAAGCACCATATGCCAGTCACAGGTCAGGTGCTGCAGACACAGAGGCAAATAAAAGGAGGCAATCCATGCCACCAATGGGCTTATGTGTACAGAGGAAATGCTACCCACAAATAGTTCTGAACCTGCTAGCTGCAGTCCCCTATGCTATACAGATCCAGACTTACAGAAGCAGCTGTACTAAGAACTCTATGAAGCAGTAGTTTTATTAGTTGATACTCAGGATGCCTTAGACATATCCCAGGAAAAGAAGCTGTCTTATAATTTTAGTCTGATCTCAACCTAGTATTAGCTACTAAAAGGCAAATACGCTGTGCTCTAAAGGAAAAATGAACACAGCTCACTGATCACCAACAAAATTCCAAACTATCATAGAAATAAATTCCACCAGCATGAGAAATGCTACTACTCAAGGAGCCTTCCTGCCTAGCTAAAGTCAATGGCCCCTCAATGCTAAATAATTCATCAAACTGTCTACTACTGCATTAGAGCATCACACTGAATAGCTCCCCTTGGTAACCTGTGTGTGAATTCTTGTAACCAGGAACATGTCACAGCACCAGTGTGATTTGCAGTGCCTGGCACACTGCAGCCACTTAACACTGCTACAACAAACGTGTCATCTCAAGCATGCCAGGTTTTACATGGCACATGCACCAGTTAAACTAGAAATGTCCTACGATCCTGGTTCACTTCCACTGTGCACCATATGTGTGAATCTTTCCTTCTGTTTCACGCCTTAGATTTCCTGTATTGTATTCAGGATAGTGGGATCAATCAGACAGAGAGGAGAAAGCACAGTGGAGTGAGTCACATTCCTGTCCACACAAGACAGAATTTTTTCTCCAAGGAGAGATATTTGCTGAAAGATGCTAGAGCATCTGCAGATGAGCCCTTCCCACAAACCTGTGCTCTCTGAACACAGTGACTACCCCGCTGTCACCTAACCTTGCGTGGTTGAAACTTCACTTCTTATATAGGGAAATCATTCAAAACTCTTACAGAGGAGAAAAATGTCTGAATTCACCAAATGACAAAATGTAGTATCATCTTAATTTAAGACATGGAAAATGGCTACTGTAGCCTGTTAGTGTAAAAACTGAAACCCCAACTTTACATAAAAATTTTAATGTTGAGGAAAAAATATATATGAAAATAATGTATGTATACATTATTTATACACATTTATACACAAAAATAATTGAATTTTCTTTGTCGTTATACCATCCTCTCATAATCGAAAAGAGAAACTATATCTCTTGTATTCTTCTTAAAGGTGCCCACCTATTAGTACTCAATCATGTACTGGTCTAGAAATCAATCCAATATAGGAAATAACAGTCTACTTTTGGAAGACTGGATCTGGACTTTGTCAGGAACATATTGGGAAGCTAGCGGTAGCTCGCTATGGTGTTAGGATAGCAAGAGATAATGTTGGAACAGGATCTGGATTCCAAACAAGGGTTAGTGCATGTTTTAAGGCTCTTTTAATTGTCAAGCTAAAATTGGTTTTGTCTCTTCTACAGCATTTATTGTAAGTTGCATTGACTGTATAATTTCCAATTATGTTAGTGTGTTAAAACCTGGCATGTCTGTTACGGGGGTCTATCAACCAGCTTTTGTCTTACTGCCCTGAGTATTAGAAAACATTGATTTGCTGAAAAAAGCTTGAAAGTTCTGGAAGAAGTGAGTTAGGTTTTAAGCAGAAGCAAGAGGGTAGCAGGCTTGATTATTGCTGATATAACAGCTTTAATTCCACTAATTGCTAGCACCACTGCTTCTGCAATAGCATTGACACAAGGAGTTAAGACAACTATTTTTGTTAACCAACAAGCAAAAAATATTACTAATGTATTGAGTATACAAAAGGATTTATATAGGTATCTGGAACAATGAATGATGCTCTATAATCCTTTCAGATTATCTGAAGGAGGTTCAGGGTTCAAGAGTTAGGAGCCATCACAAGTGTCATGACAAATATTATTGGAGTAATGTTACTTTTGAAATTCACAATGGTTGTCATTATAATTAGAAAAAAGTTTAAAGACACCTGTAGGATATTTGGCATAATCCTAACACCTCTCTGGGTGTGTTAACTTTGCATAGTGAGGTTATGAATTTAAAGAACGGTGCTCTGTTGACCTTTGATGCTGCAGATAATGCTGATAAAATTATCCATGGCCTGAGGTCAGTATTTCCATTTTGGTCAAACCTCAGGAATGGCATATACAGCTTGATCAGGCTAGCCCTTCCTGTCCTGGGAATACTTTTATTCCTGCCCATCATGTTAAACCTTATCTTTAACAACATCAACATGTTGGCAGCCAAAGTACATGGCTTAAACCTGATAATGGACCCCTAGACAAAGTTATTAAATTAAGAGGCTCACAAGCCAAGGATGGGTAAAATTCTGCACAGAACCTTACCAACCTTAGACAGAAGTGCATTGCCTTTGATAATGCATATTCCACGACAGGTAAGGAAGGCATTCTTGTCAGAACAACCTAAGACAAGCTCAGTCTTGTTAAGGAAATAAAAAAGGGGGAGAGGTGGAGAGCCTTTGGAGCTGCTTGGCAAGAAGCTGACATGGGCCAAAGACAAGGAAAGGGGCTGCTTGACAGGAATATGACATTGGCCAAGGACAAAAAAAATAGGCTTCAAGCAGGAATCTGACATTAAACTAGAACAAAAAAGTAATTTCAGGTAGGAGTCTAAATCTTAAGCTACAACAAAGAAGTAATCTCAGGCAGGAATCTACATATTAGGCCAGAACAAAGAAGTAATTTCAGACAGAATTCTAAATTTTAGACTAGAACAAGGAAGTAGGCTTCAGACATGAAAATGACCTTGGGCTAGGATAGGGAAGTAGGCTCAGATACTTTGGTCATCCTGATAAGCCTTTAGAAACAGTGATCACGGGAGTGTTCACATAACTGGGTTTAATGCCTTGCTTTTTTTTTTTTTTTTTTTTTTTTTTTTTTTTTTTTTGACTATTTGTGTTTACTGTATTGCTTGTTCCTTGACTATTTGCATCTATTGTATTGCTAGACCCTCAACCTAGAACTGGCCTTATTACATGCATGTAATCAAAATGATATAAAAGCATAAAGGAAGAGGGGGCATGGGATGGGAGTTCTAGGGAGGAGAAATGGGGAAAGGAGATAACATCTGAAATGTAAATAAATAAAATATCCAATTATTATCCCCCAAAATAAAAAAATATTTCAAAAAATAAATTTCTCTCATTTAAATATTTTGTATTATGACTGTGTATTACATGTAGAAATCCTAAAGGGGAAAATATGTGCTTTTTGAAAAAAAACAACAAAAAAACCCTTTTTCAACAGATCCCATGGCAGAACTAGAAAATAAACATTTCTTCCAGTTCTTTCAGTTCTGTCCACTAATAAGCTTTTCTTATTTTTAAATTATACCTTATTTATTAATAATACATATATTCAAAATTAAAATGAGCCATTAGGCTTCTTTCTATGGTAAAGAAAATGAAATTTTAATAAGTTTAATTCAGGATATTAAAATTTAAGTTACTGTTATAATTAGAAATTTTTTCTTTCAATATTTGTTTTTTTAAGATTTATTTATTTATTTTATTTATGTGAATACACTGTAGCTGTCTTCAGACACACCAAAAGAGGGCATCATATCCCATTACAGATGGTTGTAAGGTACCATGTGGTTGCTGGAAATTGAACTCAGGACCTTTGGAAGAGCAGTCAGTGCTCTTAACCTCTGAGCTATCTCTCCAGCCTCAGGAATTTTTTTTTTCCTATTGTGGGTTTTTATGACCCCTGAATATATTATGTTCAATTTAACATTGTTTGGAAAAGGAGTGTATCAGTGGAATTTAACAAAATATTTTTTGATATAAGGCAGAAAGTAAATACTACATTTAAATATTTCAGAACTCTGTAAGGTGCCAAGGAAGGAAGCAATTGATAGCCCTACCCAGCTGTGACACCTATGAACCTCAATGACCATCTTGGTATAATATCTATAAAGGTACAACATGGTGGCAGTAACCAACAGCTAACTGGACTTACAGCACATTCAACAGGAGGAAAATCATGCCTGGTACAAGAAACCTTTCGAACCACCTAGGGCTAGTGAGGCCACGGATGTGAGAATCTCCTCCCATCACTTTTCTAGAACAGTATAATTTCTAACCACATTCTAAATCTTATCCTTACATCCTCAAGTAAGTACAGCTACAGTCTCTCATAAAAGAAGTCTCTCTTTACAGCAATGGTGACGATTGAAGAAGACGGCAACTGGAGACAACTCAGAGATCCATGAGCCATGTAGAAGCTCAGTCCCAATGAACACATCTGCAGCACAGTTCCTGCATCGACAGCTCAGGAAAGAACATATAGCCAGAATACCAGGAAGTCTGCTATGAGACTATCTGTCCTAGAAAAGGCTGCATACACAAGACCAGGACAATGATAGTAGCAATAGATATGCTCACTAAGAAGGTGAGTCTTCATGGAACCCGACCACTAGGTGATGAACTACACATGACTAATGACTGCTGAAGAGGGAGCATAAGTCTCTTCAGGAATGAGCCCCTAAATGGTCATCCAGTATAAAGTGGTCAGCCCTGAAACCATATACATACAGACAAAAAAACTACTCAGCAAGTTGCATTTATATATTTGAGTTTATGTGCGTGTTATGTGTGTGTGGTATGCAACAAGAATAATTAAAGAAAAAGAGGCTACCAATTTGAGAGCTGGGAAATATGGGCAGGCCTAGAGGGAAGGTGCACAGGAACAACTAGAGGAAGAAAAGAAAAGGAGTAAATATTGTAATTCTACTTTCATTTATCAAAATAAACAAATGCAGAATAAATAGGGAAGAACTCTTCCAGGAGCTTAAGGACAAAAAAGAAGGAGTAGGAGGAGCAGGAGAAGGAGGAGGAGCAGGAGGAGGAGGAGCAGGAGGAAGAGAAGCAGGAGGAAGAGCAGGAGGAGGGGGGAGAAAAGCATCCAACAACCTGCACATGAGCTCAGTGCTCATGCTGCCACTATTGCAGAAGTAAACATCTGTGTCCTTTTAATCCACTCGATTTGGAGAGAGACTACTTAAAACCCATAGGAGAAATGGAGCCCCAGGAAAAAGACACACCTTGCCCTGTTGACACATCAGCTTTTCCCTTTCATCTTTTTTGCATTTGAAGAACCTAATATTGATTTTTCCCAGTTGAGCCCAAGGAGAAGAGAGACAATGTTTTATTTAAGGAGACTTCCATCCTCAGCATAAACTGTGTTCTTTATTTATATACAAAGAAAATCTGTCTTTTTGTTCCTGTGAAAATAGTTTTTAAAACTGTCATTCTGGAAAATTAATTCAATAGTACTTAACTTGAAACTACAAAACTAAAACTAACTAAATAAATTTTTATGCTGATGACAACCCTATTAGGATCCTGGGCAAATGATAAAGGCTTGTGTTAATCAACTCTGATCAACTCTCTCAGGAAGAGTTACACAGACGAAATTTCATCAAAATGTTAAACAAAGACACACTGGAGACCCATCTTTTCTGACTTTTGACTTTTGTAGTGTGCCAGCAAGGGACTACAATAGTGAAAGGTCTGTCCATTAGGATCCTGTTAAAACTTACAAAAAAAAAAAAAATCACCATTGAACTAAAATGAACTTAAGACAAGGATGTTCATATGACACACACACACACACACACACACAAAAAAAAAAAAAAAAAAAAAACACGGGACCAGGAAATGCAAAATGAGTCCCAAAGGAAGCACTGAGGAGACAGGCTTTGGACCAAATAATAAAATCCAACTAACTGGCGGAAAGAGAAAGTATCTCAGAGACTTTAAAGTGGCAAGTAGGGAAAGGATGAAGCAGAAGAGTCCCTGATCATCCACAAATCTCTGATACCTCCTGACACAGACCAATGAGAGAAAATACGAGTACAGGAATGTTTGTCATCTCAGTCTTACAACTTCAACTTAGTTTTAAAAGAAAAGCTACAACTATTTGTTGAACATAAGTGCTGAATCATTAAGTTTACTTTTACTCAGACTTCCCAGAACGTCAAGCTTTTAAAAAGTGAATACTGAAAGCATTAAGAACAAATTTAGCACTTATATGCTAAAATAATTCCAAAATGAGACCTAAGAGCATCACAATTAAACTATATTAGGAATCTATTTAAGAAAGACATCAGACTGGTGAGCTGTGCAATTATGCCCCCTGCCAACACCTTCTCTCTGGATTCCTGAAATCTCAAGCAAGTGCTTTACCACTCTCATTTATTGATTCATTAATCTAAATATTTCTTAGACAATATGAAACCACCAAAAATCTCAAAATATCCCTGAGGATATTCCATATCAAGACTGCTAAATTCTGTGAACATAATACTTCTAATAGAAAAAAAAAAGACTTTTAGCTTGTAACAATAATTTCTGTAGATGATTCTCCATATGTAGACCCCCTAAATCTAAACATGAGAATCCATCAAACGACTCCTATTTCTTGTTCTCGTGAACAGACACAGTCACATTTCTCCACTAAGCTTTCCTGAGGCAGGCTGCCACTCAGGTCCTCAGGAGTCCATTTGCTTCCCAGTGGACTGAGCAGACTGGACCCTGGTATCCACAGGGCTAGAGAAGAGAACTTCAGGGAAACACAAAGACTTTTCCGAAACTGAAAGCTTTTGAAATATGCACTCTGCTAGGTTTCAGCTCTCTCATATCCACACTGTACTTCTTCCTCCTGGCTTCTCCCTTTAGGAATGGTGAGGCTATTCTATGCCTTCCCCTTCTGCTTAGGAAATAGATTTCTTCTCTAGCTTCATAAGTTCAAAAGCCAAACAGGAACGGGAGGTCATGTAAGAGCCAGACAAGAGCTAGTGTTAGCTGGTTAAATTCTTTGTCAACTACTTCTATTTTAACAGTAAAAATCCTGTTTCTGTTCACCAAGGAACTAAGGGCCAAGGCAGTGAAAGATAGCCTCCTTTTATCTTTTTCTTGAGGGCAACAGAATAAAGAAAACTGCCAAATTTGCAATTCAAAAATGCCTTGCAGCAACTGATAGGTACTGGTAAGAGTAGCTGGGGGTGGGAGGTTGTGGGTGACAGAAAAGCAAAAAGGTACTAACTTTTATCATTGTTGTTTTGGTTTTTGTTTATATTTTTCCAGACAGGGTTTCTCTGTGTAGCGCTGGTTGTCCTGGAATGCACTCTGTAGACCAAGGCTGGCCTCGAACTCAGAGATTCCTCTGCCTGTGCCTCCAGAGTACTCAGATTAATGGCCTGCACCACCACCAGCTACTGGGCTGGTACTAACTTTTCAATCTTCTTTTGTCTCTTAGCTTTTAGCTCTGATTTCGTCAACTAACATTTTAAATTCCTGTCATTTCAAATTCCAAGTTCTATTTTGGGGGGTTAAGATGATTGATTATAATCTGTGTAATGATAAAGAACATAAATTTATTACATACTAAATATACAGTAATTTGTATCAAATATAACATAAAGGGATTTTTGTGTACATTGGGAGGTAAAGAGACAGTGGCATCTAATCAAGAATAAGCTGATGCAGAAAAAAAATCTAAGCCGGGCGGTGGTGGCGCACGCCTTTAATCCCAGCACTTGGGAGGCAGAGGCAGGCGGATTTCTGAGTTCGAGGCCAGCCTGGTCTACCGAGTGAGTTCCAGGACAGCCAAGGCTATACAGAGAAACCCTGTCTCAAAAAACCAAAAAAAGAAAAAAAATCTAATTACCCAAAATAAGAGTTTAAACAAAGTAATGGAATTTTAATGTCTCACAATATCTTGTATTAAAACTGAAAGCATATAATAAATGTAGATGGCAGTTCTTTATTTGAAGAAAAATCCAGGAAAGCCAAGTGAACAGTCAGGGCATGAGGCCTCAGAGGAAGGAGTGAGGTGCAACCTGTTAAGTTGCCATGGTGACCAGGAAGCACCAGCCAGCAGAACTGGTTGCTTGGTTATGAAATATGAAGCTTTCCAGTTATAACTCTGACTGTGTTTGGTGCAATCCTGCCAGGAAAGTTCAGAGGAAAGAGTGGCCAGACAGCACAGGAACATATCTTTAGCCTTTTCCTGCTTGCAGTCTCTGGTCTATGTCTGCCAAAAATTAGTGGGAATGGCCTGAAATTTAGACTGTGCAGCTTGGATAGGCCCTCAGCAGAGATTTTTGGTGGTTTCATATTGTCTAAGAAATATTTAGATTAATGAATCAATAAATGAGAGTGGTAATGCACTTGCTTGAGATTTCAGGAATCCAGAGAGAAGGTATTGGCAGGGGCCATAATTGCACAGCTCACCAGTCTGATGTCTTTCTTAAATAGATTCCTAATATAATTTAATTGTGATGCTCTTAGGTCTCATTTTGGAATTATTTTAGCATATAAGTGGATGAAGCCCATCAAAGCCACCAGAGTGGAAGAAGTCCAAGAAGGCTACCTCAGACTTGGCACCTACATGTTAGAACTCTGTGACAGCATCCAGGAGTCACTGGCATGACCTCCAATGAGTTTCACATAAATCTCTAATGTATCATATTTTCAAAGAATAAAGTTTATATTAGTAAATCCTAAAATTTGCTCCAAAATTAAGAAGTAGAAGTTCTAGTATGTTAGAGGGAAGGCAGGGAATAGTGGAAGTTATCATTAAAATACAGCTGGGAATAAAGCTGTTTCATCCTTAAACTAAATGTTTTTCTTCCTCATTAAGAGATCCATTTACAATCGTTTTCAGTAAGTTACAGGGTCTGAGTTCACAATGAATAAATCATGGCAAAATGAGACAATTATGACTTTAAGGGCAGAAGAATGTAGAATGTCAAGTGGCATTAATTTACGTGAGAAATAACTTCTTTATACCTAATTTAACTAATACCAAGAGCAGGTAGAACTTTGTTTTGCAGGGACAAAATCTGAAAACAGATGTGACTTATACAATGATGCTAGTCTGTCCGGTGTGCTGCACTTCACAACTACAAACTCTATTGCTCATCATTCTTCAGGTGTTATCACATGCACATTACACATCAGCTGGGAGGAGAAATGGGAACTTATTTTACTGAGCTTACTGTCATTAAATCACAAACCAAAGGAGTCTCAAAAGGGCTCTCTAACCTGGCTTTGCTTTCTAGCAGGCAAGAAAGGTTCTAGTTGCCTGGCAATAATCCAAGCTGAACCCTAACTACTTTCAGTATGACACCTCAAAGATATCCAACAGGTCAAAACACACACACACACACACATATATCCTCACATACACATACAAACTGACTGACTGACAGACTGACAGACAGACAGACAGACAGACAGACAGACAGACAGACAAACAATGATTGACATTTGGTCTTTTGCTACGAATTATAATGCTAAATACTGGTCCCCAAGGCCTGGCTGGCTCTTATTCAAATTACCAGATGTGTGGTCTTAAACAATCTCTCTGTTTCCCCATTTGTGACACAGATGATGAAGAATCTATATATAAGGTAACCAGGCATGGTGGTGCCCACATGTAATCCCAGCACTAGAGAAGCTAGGTAAGATGAACGGGATGTAAGTGGCAGGCCTGAACTACAAGGTAAGTTCCAGGCAAGCCTGGGCTGCAGTTGCAAACCTATCTCAAAACAAAAAAACAAGAAATAGTTCTATATCTGCAAATGACAAGTATGGTCTCCTTTCAGGAATGTTCCAGTTTCTGCTTTCTTGCTGTAACAAATGCCATGACCAGAAGCACCTCAGGCAGGAAAGATTTATTGGCTTACACTTCCAAATAAAAATCCATCACTGAGAGAAGTCAGGGCAGGAACTCCACGCAAGAACCTAAAGCATAAACTATGGAGGAATGCTGCTCACTGGCTCGCTGGCTCCAGCTTAGCTATGTTTCTTCTATGTCCCAGGATCACCCATCCAGGAACTAGGTCTACTCACATTGAACTGGGCTCTCTTACATCAATGGAGACAATCAAGATAATTCTCCACAGGCTAACTTCTCAATCAAGCGTTCCTCTGAGATGATGAGGTTCCATCAAGTTAACAATAAAAGCTAAGTAGGTCAAGGAATACATAGCTGTAGTTCCTAATCTACAAGGCTTACCTACCAAGTCTGCACATTACCAGGCTATTTACTTACATCACTATCTTCACTGGGTTGAATGGCAGCTCTCCAAAACATGTCTACCTAGAGCTTGTGCACCTGACTGTACTTGGAGAATGGTCTTTGCACTAAGCTAAAGTGAGATCACACTAGATCAGTAAATCTCTAATGATGTGTGTCCTCATAAGAACAAGATGGGGGAAACCTGAGACTCAGAGAAACAGGGATGACAAGGATCTTGAAGTAGAGTGAGGTAGAAAAGACCAATTAAGATACTGATTTTTTATTTATTTAGTGATTTAATGAAGCACTGCCTGTACTGTCCATTTGCCAAGCATGACTTTACTTGCTAGCTGAAATAGAAAGACCTAGAGAAATAGCTGAAACAATCGGCTCCTGCCCTTAACAATTTTCTGACTGATATATATATATTTCTGTACATGCTTGCTTGCCTGCTTGCCTGCTTGCCTGCTTGCCTGCTTGCCTGCTTGCCTGCTTGCCTGCTTGCCTGCCTGCCTGCCTGCCTGCCTGCCTGTCTGCCTGCCTGCCCGCCCCACCTTGTGGTTTTAGAGTATAAAATGAGAATGCATACTGGACCTGGGAATGAGACCTTTCAGGAACTGTCCTGACTTTTTAGTCCACAAGTGACATCTCCTCTCTTCCACTCAAGAGTGTCACAGTGTATTTCAGAAAGATTCCCACAACAAAGGAACAACAGAAGCAGAGACAGGAGTTCCACACCTACATGTCAAGGAACACCATGACTGGCTGGCATTCCACAGGTGACAGAGCTCATTTTCCCCATAGAGTTTCCAAAAAAAGACCACAGCTCCCAGTGTCGGACTTCTGGCTTCTAGAAGCAGTAGTGAAGAAGCTGTTGCTCCGCCGCTGCTCTATGCAGCTCACTTTAAAGCAAGCCTGGAAACTATACCAGGATACCTGTTTCCAAACTATGTCGTGTTTGCATTCCATAAATGTGAGGTTCCATTCATGAAGATAGCCATGCCAGCTTTCCTTCCACTGACACTTGCCCTTGGTACAGCCCTGTATGTAATATCGACATCCCAAACCATCTATGGAACAAAAGATCCACCACTCACCAACATTTCCCTGGCACCAACATACACTGAGCCTCTCTCCTCGCAAGCACCTCACTTCACCATCTTTTCCCACTTGCTCCAAGTCTGTTATTTCTACAAACTTTTCCACTACTCACTGACTGAAACTTACAGCTCCCCACCTGGCCTACCCTCTGTACCTTCCACCTCTTGGATCTCTGCCTCCCAAAGGCTCACGGCTCTTGGTTTCTTTGTTTGATGTTCTTGGGAGACAATGAAACTTTGTTTCTCCACTACTTTGTAAAATCTGAAACAGTTTTGTAAGGATGAAATTTCGCTCCTTACCATAGACTGAATCTTTTGGTAGTGTTACCTGAGATAAAGAGCTTTAGGAAGTAACAGGTCTGGCTCAGTCACAAAAATAGAAGAGGCAGAGAGAGGGCAAAAACCATGGCCATCAGTCCTGCACCTATGTTTTATTTCATTTTCTTTTGTTTTCAGTGACATTACACAAACTATAGCCACCAACTTCTCAAATAAAACAAAAATGGGTAGCTGGTATTAAATAATTACCTATAGATTCTCAAAGGTTACAAATCTTAGGAAGAATGAATTCTCCAGAACAGCATAAAAATGTGCTAATTGGTGACAGAAGATGAAGAACATTTGAACACATAAAGGCATCTAGCTAAAGACTCACATATAAGACAGGAGAAAGCAAGCAAAATCACATACAAGAATGATAACATGGTTTGTTTGTTTATAAAAAGATTGGCAAGGAGGGAGTATGGCCAGTTAACTAAAAAGAAAGATTATATATATATGTATATTAAAACCCTACTGCTAA
The DNA here is from genome assembly GCF_011762505.2 of Arvicanthis niloticus. Classification (NCBI taxonomy): domain Eukaryota; kingdom Metazoa; phylum Chordata; class Mammalia; order Rodentia; family Muridae; genus Arvicanthis; species Arvicanthis niloticus. Next base: position 35,325,308 of record NC_047666.1, read on the forward strand.
AGACACAACACTCTAGTTACAAAACCTAGAGAAATCTATCTGGAACTGACCTCAAAACTCCCTTTCTGATGGCTAGCTTTTATAGTGCCAGAAGATACTATGTAGGCTGACAGAGGAGAAAAATCATCAATAATATTACACACTGGTGAACCCTGAGTACTAACCTGATGGACACAATGTGTCCATTGGTACAATAGTGGCCCAAAGTTCTAGGGGCAAACAATCACCTTCTGGAGAGAGTCAGTGATTCCATAGGATGGAATTCATGCCTGGTACTGTAAACCTGGTAAAAAGCCCATGACCTAGGATCTTGGGCCCTAGAGGGAATGAATCTATTAGTGTTGTTTTGCTAAGTGGGTATATTGTCAAACAGCCTTCTAAATACTCCTGTCTAGATCTATAGATTAGTGCTGCTCTCAACCTTGGTCAGAGAAGCTTCTTTCTTCAATGGGCAAGAGTTAGCATGACTCCTAAGTAGTCAGATTGCTGAGAGTAAGTCACTGTTATGTGCTCAACTATAAAAGATACATATACATCAAATCACACCCCAGAGCTCAGGGACCATCTCAAAAGAGGTAGAGGAAAGAATAGAAGAGCCATGGATAGGGAGGAATAGGAAATGCTGCCTTCTAAACACAACACAACCATTGCTCCCATGAACTCACTGCAACTGTGGTTACTCACACAAGATCAACATATCAAAATCAGGCAGCACTAAGGGACCTCAGATTAACAAAGAGGAGGAAGAAGAGGAGGGAAGGTGAAGGGATAGAAGGGGAGGGGAGGGAGGAGGAGAATAATGAAGAAGAAAAGATGGATGGGGATTTGCTGACAGATGTAATGGGGAAATGAGAAGGGGGAATTAGATTACAGTAAACGAAACAGAAGAGACACACCATGAACATATATGAAATTACCAAAGAATCTATAAAACATAGTAAATAATAACAACAAAAGAGGCACTGGAAAATGCCTATATATAGGAACTGGGGACATTAATAAGGAAAACAAATTGGAACTTCTTCCACTAAAAATGTTATTGGGCTTTTATTTGCTTATAGTAGCATATGGATTGCTTTGGGTAATAGGTACAATACAAAGGAAGCTGCCCAAGTCCTTAGGTGGCTTACAGAGTGGACTTAGAGGTAAAAAGAGTTCAAATAAAGCAATACGCTGGCTCTTAAAGAATGTAGAGTAAACTCAATAACGGGGCTGGAGCGTAGCTCAGTAATCAAGTGTATGTAGAGCATGTGTATGGCTTCATCCTCAGCTCCAAATAAACAGTAGTTTAATAAAATTCTATAAAACTATAAAACAGAGGTTCTCAACCCTCTCTAATGCTGCAATCCTTTAAAACAGATCCTCATGCTGTGGTGACCCAACCATAAAATTATCTTTATTACTTTATAACTGTAATTTTGCTACCATTATGAATAGTAATGTAAACTATCTGATATGCAGGATAGATGATATGGGAGCCCTATAAAAAGGAGTTGCAATCTCTAAGTTGGGGATCACCGCTATAGAAGAACCTTGCTTGGATTACTAGTCCTCTAGACAATTGCATGGCTATTTGGGTTAAAAACTTCAGATCAATGACATACAACCTCGTGTAGAAGTCACTAACTTTGGGAGCCACTGGGTCATTGACTGTGATTATGAATGTGCACTGGTACAATTTTCAGATGATATAAGAATCAGAAGACTTCCCATTCAAATCCTTGGCAGCCAGCATGTTCACTCCTATAGCACTACTGTGTAAGTCATGGTTACTTTTGCTATGATAAAACACCATGACCAAAGGCATGGGAAGAAAAAGGGTTTATTTTGCTCACAGGTCATTACAACAGTTCATCATCAAAAGCAGGGAGAGCAGGCATTCATGTCCCACCAGAACCCGGGGCCAAGAGCTGATGCAGAGGCCATGGATGAGTGCTATTCACTGGCTTATTCATTCTGCTTTTTTATAGAATTCAAGACCACCAGCCCAGAGATGACACCACCCATGATGGGTTGGGCCCTCTCACAACAATTACTAATTAAGGAAATGCCCAAAGGTTTACCTCCAACCCAATCTTATGGAGACATTTTCTCAACAGAGGTTCCTTCCTCTGATGACTCTAGCTGTGTCAAAGTGACATAAACCCAGCCAGTCTAACTTATACAAGTAGAACAAGAGTCTGCAGACTAAGAAGGCTTGTGGGGTACTGTTATAATAGAGGCAAAGTGCAAGCATCCTACACCATTGGCTAAATAAGTTCAGGTATAACTGGTAACAACTCTGTATATGTTTATATGTGTGCGTGCATGCACACACGGATGCACGTGCACACATACACGCAATGAATACTATGGAGATTCACAGCAGGTATGATATAAGTATATTCTGTCTGTACTTTTCCATTCAAAGGCAACTGTGAAGGCTACAAAGGAAACTGAGAAGGCAGACTGTGTTCTCAGTGGCACTCTAGCTGATCTTTTCTATAATTCTATTTGAGAAAAGTCTCCAACACACTTGATAGTTTGGAAGCAGGAATGTGTATGCATACGTGTGTTTTAAATGAGAAAAGGTGCTAAAAAGTCAAAGCAAGCACAACTTACAAGTGGATTGCTTTCCCCTGCTGAGGACCTTCTCACGTGTACAGGCAGGCTGAAGGGGTGCTCTGCACAGAGAGCCTGAGACCCCAGGGAACCAGCAGAAGCCATCTTTGTTAACCATTTTCTCTCCTCCCTCAGTAAGAATATTACCTACAGATCAGAGAATTGGAAGCCGACTCTTCCTCCAACATCAGTGCCTCATTTTGAAGCAAGTTGAGCTTAACATTACAGAGTGTCAATCATAGCTTCACAACTGAGTTGTCAGGAAGAAAAAATGCCTACTCTACTCGGAAATGTCAAGTATGACCCAATAAATGTCAAATAAAATTGAACTGTTTGCAAGAACTTATGGGAAGCCTGAGCAAGACCCGATGTAACTATGACCTGTCTATTTGGTTGAGTTTGAGGAGCTGAAACCAAGGCTGGTCTCACCTTCATGGTTCCTTGCACAGTGAAGCCTAGCAACTTCTAGAGAAAAATTTTCCTCTAAATATGTGCCTATCCAGTGCCTTTCCCAGTGAACACGCTTGTCAGCCATACATCTTTGTGTATAAATGCAAGTGGGGTGCTGGTGGGCAGAGGTGGGAGCGGTGTTGTCTTACTAAGGCATAAAGACGCTGGATAACACTTTCTTCAGACATTCCCTCGGTAGTCATTTCAAGAACAAACTTCAGAAATGTAGTCAAACTAAGATGGTACAAGACTAAACCTGCTTTACACATAGCTATGTGCTTTACCCTGAAACCAGTGGTGGCCAGGAGTACCACACAGCTGTGTGCAGCATGAGAAGGTCCCTCGCCAGCTTTTGTAAAAAGCACGAGAAGGCTTTCTCTAGGCACCTTACTCTTTCTCAAGAAAGAAGAAACTCTGTTTCTAAGAGGAAGGTATACACTCAAGTGGCTACTGTGCCTCATTCATTTTTTAAAATGAAAAGAACTAAATTTTTTTTACTACTATTTATTTATGTGGCCATGTGTGTATATTCCATATGTGGTTAGGTGACCACATAGGCCAGAAGGGAGCAGCTTGGGCTGGAATTAATCAGGTATGAGCCTTGTGATATATGTACTGGGATCTAAACTTGGTCCTCTAAAAGAACAGCAAGTGTTCTTAACTGCAGAGTCATCTCTAGCCCCTGAAATGCTACATTTTAACTTACAATAATCAAATTAGCAAAGTTAAATAAACAGTCAGGTGTACCAGTGCACACCTGCTGCAGTGGCGCACACCTGTTGCAGTGGCACACACCTGCTGCAGTGGCACACACCTGTGATTCCAGCACTAGGAAAGCAGAAGCAGGAGGATAAGAGCTCAGGACAGGCCTCTGCTACAAACTGATTTTATGCCAGGATAGAAAGTAAAAGCCACTGCTATTTCTCACATCAGCAACTATGTCTGCCCTTGGGTAGCTTGGAAGTTTGGGGGTTTTGTTGTTGTCTGTTTGTTTTAATGCTTAGAAACTGCTAACGGCATTTGCAGAAAGCATACCATACATATGCACCTCATTTCTAACACAGCTCTGTACAGTGCCATTCCCTGCCTCTAAACCCCACCTTCAATTACATCCCCATTTCCCCCACAAAGCCACTCTGAGTATATTCATTTATGGTACGTTTCTTCTGTCAAATTCCCATGAACTCCCATTAGTAATTAGGCTGTCTCTGCAGGCTAATTGTGTGCACTGATAAAGCAGAAAAATGCCATATAGCAGCTTTCTTTTATCCCCTGATTCAATTATAAACTTCCTTCCACCTGAAACCTCTCAGTTGGGCTCCTACACATGTCCATCACGTTCCACCATGCCACCTCCCGCATGTCACCATCCACCAAGCCAATTTTATCTCCTGTTCCGATTCTATCCTGATGAGAACATCACCTCCTGCCACACCTTGCCTACTGTCTCCCTGATCCCACCCTGAGCAGACCATCACTATCTGCCACGCCTTGTCTACTGCTCTCCCTGCTTCTGCTCTGGCTCCTCACTAACCAATTTCAACACAAGCAAGTGGGTCTTTCGGAAATATTACTCAGATAGTACAAAGCTTCTTAAAGTGGAAATTTATCACTAAACTTGTGAGGTCCTTTTTATATTTTTTACTTTTGCTGTTATAACAAATTACCTGAAGCTGGATGGTTTAAACTGCACTCAAAGTCATTTATTACATGATAATGGTTATTCGTCAGAAGTTGGTATAAAGTGGTGAGATATTCTGCTCAACAATCTGCACAGGCTAAATCAAGCTATTGGCAAGGACTTAAATTCTCATTTGGGATTTGCAGTCCTCTTCTTAGCTCACCAGTTACCAGAAGCATTGTGTTCCTCAAAGCTATGGGACTGAGGTCTATAACTCCTGAAGCCAGTCCAGTACACTGAGTTCCCGTTGCCTCTACTTGTTTTAATGTCTTTGAATTCCTGGACTCCTGTAATCACATTGGCACCCCTTAGTTAATCCAGGATAATCTTCCAGTCTCAAGGTCAACTGAGTATTCAATTATATTTGCAGAGTCCTTTTCATCACATAATGTCACACATTCACAGATGTATTGCCAGCAGCACAAGTCCTGAGAGCAGATTTCAGCCTATCACAATACCCAAAAGAAATAAAGGCATGTCCTGCAGAACAACTCAGGATGACAGAGATAGCTCATCAGTTAAGTGCACATACTGCTCTACCAGACAGGAGTTCAATTCCTAGCACCCACATACGGCAACTGCCTGTAACCCTGTTCTGTCCTCTGGGGGAACTCCAAGACTTATACAAATCGAAACACAGAAACACACAATTTTAAAAATGTTACAATATTTTTTTTTCATCTCAAACTTAAACCTTCCCAGCAGTATTAACTACAAGCACTGTAAATTCAGAACATGAATGTCCACCAAGTGGGAGATGGATAAAATGTGATCTGTCCATGCAATCGCATGCCACTCAATAGCATAAAGAACTACTGACTGATAGGTCCAACAACATGAGCCTTAGCAATACTATACTAAAGAGAAAGAGCCAGGCACAGGCCACACGTTACAGCACCTTGTTCAAAAGCCTGCCACACGTAATAAGTAGCATGCAGCTATAGTCCCCCATTCGGAAGGTAGAAGCATGAAGACAAGTTTGAGGTAAGATATGAGATCCTGTCTCAAAAAGCAAGAGAGGGAAGAAGAGGGAAGGAAATGAGGAATGGGGAAAAGGGGAAAGAGAGATGAGAAGGAAAAAGAAAAGTCGGTAAAAACAAAAAGGACGTTCATAGTCATCTGGGACAGGAAACAGCACAACTAGCAGTACAGGACCATAGGGAGACTCTCTGGAGAACATTGTTCTAAAACTGAACATGCTAAGGGCTGTATAACATGACTTTTATTACATGTCACAGAAATGTACATCTGATATAGGTAAGTTGTGATATAAAAATGTAACTTAACTTCTTAAAATCAAAAAGTAAATATCGTATCTGCAAAATATATACCTGCATTTGACTGCACACAAAGCCCTATCCAACTTCTATTCCTAGGTTCCAACCTGACCTCACTCCAACCTCTTTTCCTGATCCTGCTATATTGACCTGTCACCTGACAACTTAAGGCCCATGCCTGCGTGGAGCTTTCCAGTATATCCCTCTGCGTTAGGTTGGCACTGCTTTAGATCTGGCTCCTTTTTGAACTAATAATTCTGATCTGACCTGGCCTTGCCTTGGAAGGAACATGATCAGGACAGCCAACATTTCTCAGGTCCTTTTGCTCTGTTATGGAGAAAAGGAATAATTAATGAAAATTGATCACGTGGTTAAAACGATCTCTAATACTTAGCTATCAGGCAAGGGGTATTTTTAGAATGAGAACACTCCATCATCTGGATCCAGATGCACAAAGGTGACATAAGCTGCGGAGACCTAAGAGCTGAGTGCACATGTAGCCACCACGGTGAACTGCCTTCTCCCTGGAGTCGCTCCTGCCCATCAGGACTGCCCTATTGCAATTATTTTCATCATAGATTTCCCTCATTATTTGCAAAAAAAAAAAAAAATGCCAACTTCAGCCAATCCCCACCTAAATTAGCAATAAATAAATAAATAAGCATCTTCTATTATTATAAAAACACAAGCAGTTAAATAAATTGCAAAGGCTGGTGGAGGCAGCAGCAAACGAGATCCTGTGTCAAAGAGATGGGCAAAGATGGACACCAAAGACTGTCTTCTGACCTCCACTGACCTCCACACACATAGACACATCTACGTGAACACACACAAAGAAGGGAGAGAGGAGGAGAAAGGAGGAAAAAGAAAAGAAGGGACTGAGGGGAAAGAGAAGGTGCAAGGGATGAGAGACAGGAGAGAGGAGAGAACAGGAGGGAGAGGAGGATTAATGAGATATATTTTGAGCAATCAGAAATAAGCAAGCTTTTTAGTAAAATCCAGTACACCAATTCAGTCACCAGGCAGCCAACTAATGTGCCCTTCCCAACAACTGTGGTGCTCCTGACACTCTGGGATGCCTCCTTCCTTAAGCAGCACTTTAAGAAGGTAAGGGTGTCTCTGGCATCTCCTGTTTTTATATACTCTATTGGTTGAGCTTCTCAAATGTTCAACATTCTAAAATGTACCCTGGCTATTTTAGTTTGAAGGTGACACCTTTTCTGGTAGATGGGGACAGAGGTTCAGACAGGTTTAGGTTCAAATGCAAAATCTGACTTAACTAGTTTCAGACTCATCAGTAAGTTTAGGAGGTGGTAGGAACAGGATGTGCTCTAAAGCATCCTGGGCCTGGTACACCCTCACGGGAGGAGGGCCTTCCCATTTCCTGTGGCTACTGATCTTCACAGCCATCACTGGCACTCTCAGTCACACTGGAGATGATAATTAAAAGTGCATGTAATTTATTAAGTCTTAACTTCTGAAAAGCCACACTCAGCAAATGCCATCTAGTCAAACACACAACACTCACTCATCCTTCTCCTGCTACTCCAGTGAACCTAATTTTACAGACTGGGGAACGCAGCTAAACATGATTAAGCCTCCTGGTAGCGCCTGCTGTCTGAGAGGCAGAGCAGGAAGTGATGACACTGCCTCTATTCACTCGGCATGATCACTCATCTTAAAACAGTTAAGCTTCCCAAATGAAAACAGGTAGAACTATTTCCAACCACCTCATCTACCTGGAGAGAAACAAGGCCAAGCTGCCGTGCTAAGCACACTGGAATAAATAAAGTCATAAGACATGAGTAAGGGCCTATCATAAAGAATTCCCACACTGTGTCTGCAGTCAGCATAATAACGTGGCATTTCTTCTCGTTCTGCATTCCATCTGGGTAATTCAGTGGAGCCTTAAAAGTGACAAATGAATGTGAAAAAGAGCTCACATCTCTTCTGCGTGTGAGAAGATGCCAGGAGGACCCCTTGCAAAGTGCAGTGACAGCTGGACTAGAGGAGTTCAGCGTTTGAAAGGAGTTCCATGCTTACTTGGTATGCTTAACTTTTATATTAAAAAGGCAATTGAAAACTAGCATGGTGATACAGGCCCGCAATCCCAGCTACTAGGGAGGCTAAAGTAGAAAGATCACAAGTTCAAGACTTCTACTGGTTCCAGAGTCAATCTGAGAGAAACCTAGGCAATTTAGTGAGTCCCTAAAACACACACACGAAAAACCAAGAAGAGGAAGACAACAGAAATAACTTGAGGTGGTGAAAAATTAAGTAAATTACTTCTTACTAATAGAATTAATATTACTAAATCTGGCCCAAAACAAAAGAAATGGTTTTGAAAGGTGTCATTAATGCCCACACCTCAGTATCCTGCCTTGGAAGTACTTTTGTCCTTTTGAAAATATTGGGGGAAAAAAAGAATGGGAGGGATATGTTTGCTTGTTATTTTTTGAGGTTGTTTTGTTTTAAGCCATGGCATATTGGCAATGACTGGCTCAAACTCATTTGATATATAGCCAGTCCTGATGCACCTACCTCCACCTCCACTTCCCAAGTATGGGGATTTTAGGTGATGCTGGGAAGCTAACTCAGGCCTGTGTATATTAGGCAAGCACTCTACATTTTGGGACAGGGCCTTAAAATTACCTCAAATCTCCCAGCCTCCACCTCCAGGATGGCAGGTACTACAGCAATGTGACACTCCACCTAGCTTAAAACACAAAATTCTTAAAGATGCTATCTGACTTTAGAAGACCAAGAAAATGTCAGAGCTTTGCAGTATTTTCCAAAAATGGATGTTCCCTGCACGATTACCAAGATTTCACTAAAACAAGCCTCTTAAAATTAATAAGTTACCTGTCAGCCACCTTAAAGACAGATGGCCACTAGGAGACAGGAGAGGATGTTAGCATTCTGTTCCACACAGCTGTTCAGACCAACAAAAGGCCATTTCCCTTTCCATAACACAATAAGCTTTGTCTAAGGTTTCTTATATGATACATAAAAATGAAAATTGCATGCAACCACTTCTGTTACACATCTGGTTATTATTGAGTAAATGCCTTTAATAGTAAAAAAAAATCATAACAATAAATATAAACTAAAATTGGCTCGGTGTTTTCTTTTAAGAATCCCAGCACTTTTAAGACCTCTGCCACCCAAAACTGCACACTGCTGGGAGCTCTTAACTGAGGGCTCTGCTATATTTCTTACACAATTAACAACTTTCTGCTGGGTTCCTGTTAGTGAGAAAATACAGAAGGCTGATACCTGATGCCTCATGTGTCCTTCCTGTTATTCCTTTCAAGAAAGCATTCTCGTAATTTTATCAGAAATCTAACACATAAAACAATAAGTCAACAGAACATTAGTGTCACACGTCCGAAATGAGATTTTGATTTGTTAGTCTGCAACACATTACTTATATTACTATAAATCATGTGAAGATGAAGACATTTGGCACGTAAGTTCTGAAATAACCAACAGCAAGAGCAGGCCTGTATTTATACTCAGAACTCTCTTAGGCCTATGTTTTCATCAAAAGATGTAATGCCTGATATTTAAATATATGGCCAAGTTTTACAGACCACTTATGAGGAGCACCTATGTGCACCAAGCCTTTAAAATAACAACACTCCAGTCCTGTAAGAGAGGAGGAGAGAAACAGTTCAGGGGTTCATTTAACAGTGGTAAAATGATTAAGGCTTGAATGGACTACTAGCAAGAAGTGATTCTAGCAATAATGTTACATTCCTTCATTACAAGCGATGAGATCCCACAGAACAAAACCCACACCCCTTTACAGGGCCTAGTGACCTAGACTTCATCTGTTTCTACAACCAAACTTCCTTCTACTCCCTGACCAACCATGACCCTAGCTTGCATGAACACCGCCCTGTTGCTGAAGACAACATGCTCATTACCCAAGCATCCCATCTTCTTGGAAGGGCAGCCCACAGTCACATGTCACAACACAGCATCCATCCGCATTAGTCCCACCCCACTGTTCCCTCACTATCTCACCATCCCTTTTATTTCCTCAGAGCTCTGATAAACTTGAGACATTATTTTGTAACTTTTCACACATTCATTTTCTATCTTTTCTCACTAGGATTCGCAGCCCCCTCCCCAAAACATACCTACCCAGTTATATTATCCAGCACCAAATGTCTACATACAAGTGCACACTTGATGAAGAAATAAGGTGCTTACACTAAACTGACTACTGTGAATTATTGCAGACAAAAATAAACAAACCTATCTATATTTGTTCAGTTTCATTCTGTTGCCATGACAAATAGCACAACCAAATTGGGGGAAGAGGTTCTTTCTGGTTTACACTGTCTCAGGGAAGTCAGGTCAGGAACTCAAGCAGAAACTTGAGCAGGGCCTTCAAGCAAAAATCAAGGAGGAATTCTACTTTTTGGTTCGCTTGATTGCCCATGCTTAGCTTTGTTATAAAGCTAAGGACTGGAATTGGAGAGATGGCTCAGCACTTAAGAGCACTAGCAGTCCTAGGCCCCAGGTTTGAGTCTCAACACATAGATGGCAGCTTGTACCTACCTGTAACTCCAATTCCAAGGGATCCAGTGCCCTCTTCTGTTCTCTCTGGGCACCAGACACTAAAGTGGCACAGTGGCACACAAAAATATATATATATATATATATAAAATCACCCATACACATACATGCATGCATCCATGTATACATATAAAATGAAATAAAATAAAGACTCCCTTCTCAGAAGGCTGTGTCCAGTTGGAAGCTAAAGCTAACTAGAACAATATTCAATCTGTATCCTCGACACCTGACTCCTGACCTCACAATCAGCCCCAATGCATGCTGAGGTGGGGAAGCCTGAAAGCTGAGGGGATTATATATGCCCTACCACACACTCATTTTCCTAGAAATACTTGGATTTATAAAGTTTTCCCCCAAAGGGCTCATGTGTTGAAGGCCTGGTCCCCAGGTGATGGATCCAGTCATTAAAAGATGTAACGGGAGCATGAAGGCTCTGGCCTAACCAGCTTACTTATCCACCAATATTATCATTTCATGGTATTATTAGGCAATGATGGGAATGTTCAGAGGTAGGGTAACTTAGAGAAAAGTGGGTAGCTAAGAATATGTCTTTGAAAGTGATACCTTAACTCCTGGACCCTTCCTGTCTTTCTACTTCCAGGCCACCATAAAATAAGTAACTTTGCTCTTACAGCTTTTTCCCATGATGCTCTACCATCCCATGGCCCAGAAATGACAGAGACAGCTAGCTATGGAATGAGAGTTTTAAAACCGTGAGCTAAAGCAAATCCATCCTCCTTTTTTAAATTACCTCAATAAAAAGTCTTCTGCCTCAAGTCCTACAGTGTCAGAGCCAGGCCCAGTCTGCTACTGTGAAAACCTTTACAAATTACCTTACGCTCACTATGTCTAGTTCCTCATTTAAAAAACAAACATAATCCCTTTCCTATCAACAGCAGTATGTAAAGAATGAGAGTATACATATAAACCAACAATAAGCAAAATTTAAAAATAAGCCTTCCCATTAAGAGGACTGAGAGGTGTACATGGCCCATCTCAAGGCTTCTAAACCAGAGACAAGGCTTTTGCTGCACTGTCTTCACACTGTCCAAACAGTTTTGAGATTGTTTCTCCATTGTTCAAAGTTTCATATCAAAAAATATTCCATTGCCCATGACTTCAGATATTAAGAAAAGAGAAAGTTCTGGGCTTTGCTGTTATTGTGGGATTCATCTGTCTTGTTGTCTACAGTAGCATAGACTGAGTCCAGGACCGAGGAGGAAGAGGAAGAGGAGGAGGAAGAGGAAGAGGAGGAGGAGGAAGATGAGGAAGAGGAAGAGGAGAGCAGCAACAACAACAACTTTCAGATACTATGTGCAGCTGTGGAGACCTGCCTACTGAAGGAAGCCTCCTCTGCTCTTCAGACATGGACTACAGACCTATATTCCAAGAAACATGCAGAATATACTCAATGCTGTACATTTCGTGATCCTTAATCAAAGTCAGCAGTGAACAGAACAAGGAGTACACCCGAGGGACTGTTTAGATCTTCCAGCCTGTCTGACCAAAGCCTTTCATCCCAACCCAGAGGAAGGATGATCTCAGAGTTTTAATAAATCAAGAGCACAGGAAATGCACACAGGAATCTAAGGCATACAAAGAAAGCCAGGGACTGTAGGTAATTGTGGCTGGAGAATGAAGGGTTCCTCATACCAGGCTGTGGGTAGTTGGCTGGGAATGCTCTGGGTTCCTCCAGCTGGAAGTTAGGCACGGTTGCTGTGGCTCCACAGTTCCTTATGGCGCAGCCCCAATGACACAAGAGAGTCCATGGGTTTTTACAGGCTTTAATGTCATGGCAGATGGTGGATGGATCTGGATGTACCCCCACCCCCCAACCCAGGGCAGACCTGAGTTAAATAGGGAGGAAAATATGGGGAAGGGGCTGGGGAAGAATGCTTAATTGGCTCTACCCTCTGGCCTTCAGGTACCTCATTAGTATGTAAATCTCTCTAGGGCCTGAGGCCTGTTCCTCATGACTGTTGGCCATAGACCTCTCTGTAGGAGTGGTTGTTGGAAGGCTGAAGCTAAATGAAAAGAACCAGGGCCTGGGAGCAGAGCTGAACTCCTGCTGTCCAATTAAGGTTCCGGGGTTCCAAGCTCCTTCTCGACCAAGCACCCAACTGCTTCTCACAGCCCATCACCCTACAATCGATCGGAGAAGAGGAAGGACAACAGATGGAAGGCCATCACAGAGAATGCAGACTCTGTCCATGCAGAATAAGTAGAAAGCAAGGCAAATTTTATTGAACTTAGGCTTGAAAAGCAACTGCATTTTAGATTATCAAAATTCATGTATTTATCAAGTGGAGGAAATTAACCATGAGGAAAACTTTTCAAACCATCAAAAACTGGAACTGAATCTCAGATTACCTTTAAAGTTTACCAGAACATTGACTTTCCAGTTCTCAGGCCTACAAATCAAGAAAGTACTAAAGAAAATCTACATCTAAGTAACAACAGAAATAATAGGAGGGCATCCAACATCCAGTGAGCCTGTAACCCGGATGGATTCTCTGATGCTCACACACTGACCTAATTGTGCTAACAGAATGAGATGTGGATTAATATAAAGAGGCTGCTCACAGCAAGTCTCCAGTGCAAACCTTAGTCCAGGCTCCTTTGCAGATAGAAAAACCAGGGCATGGACATTAAGAAACTTATCTGAGCCCTCAGCCTAGAAATGGAAAGGGTTTAGCCAGAGGTCAATTGTTCAGGAGGGTGCTAACAAGGGCGAGAGATTAAGTAACAGGTGGACATCTGGCAGAAACCTACCAGTTCATCAGATATACCTTCTACAGGTACAAGTTTCTCAGTAGCAAGTGTCATGTGGTGCAAGGCACAACACATGGAAACTGAATGTCATAGTGGATAAGGAAAAGGATCTTTCAAACTCCTATGTTGTGCAGAGGACTGTGGGAGAGCCAATCTAGGTTATTAGGAAAATTTATTTTATTAGTGGCAATCACTTTTCTGAAGCAATTTTGTTTGCATCTCTGCTGGTCTGAGTCCAGCACACCAACCTCCATTTGCCCCTCCCATTCCTCTGGCGCACTTTCAGTATCACACTGATGAAACCATAACTTGGAATGATTTTGCAAGCATGATTTTACTACCATGGTCTTACACTAACAACTAAAATATTACAATTCTACTTTCCAGCTTCTTCCTAAACCTTGTTCAAGGCCATATTCAAATGGCTGAACATATCCTTAATGTTTTTCCTCATGTACCCACATCTCAAATCTAATGAAATCCCATGAGCTCTACTTTAAAACACATCCCAAACAGTCCTCTTCTATATGACTTTAATCATCTAAGCCAGCTTCTTGGGCTTGGATGACACAACAGTCCAGCCCAGAGGTCTTCCACCTTCTTCATCACTGAATAGTACAAGCAAGGGCCCAATTCACAATGGCTACATGGGACTTCCCAAGTTTGGTCACTCCAAGTCCCACATCCCAGGAAATGCTTATTGTTGAGCAATTGGATTGATTCACTAGGGCCAGTGCTTGGGTTGCATGAACCTCCATTCCCAATCCATTTGCCCGTCCTGGACCACACTCTGCCCTGTAATGCTCTGCTCTGTTCCTCTCACTGGAATGCCTGGTCCTTTGACTCTGAGTTCCACCAAAGGGACACAGGAAGACACTTGGAAAACACTTCTGCCTGAACTTGTTCGCTCACACCGTGGCCATGTCTCTACAAAGGGCACACTCCAGCAAGGATGCAGCACCAAGGAAGATAAATGGCTAACAAGGTAGCTTTGGTCCTAAACTGTAGCTTAAAAGGTTCAACAGAAGCTGCCTATCTCTGCCAATGACTGGGCATTGATGCAAGAACAAATGGACTCCGTGAACTTGGAAATAATCTGTCATCTAGTTTTGCTGACGAAAAAATCTGAGAGTGTCTTATCAAAACACTCTAGGTAGTTCTCCATCTCTCTTACAATAGAACCCAGAGAATTTAACTGCTACAAAACTTATAGATCAGACCCCACCCCTACTGCTCCTCAAACCTCTCCTCTCACTGTTCTCCTTTCTCAAACTGCTAACACTGTTTTTCCTGATTCAGGACAGCAGCCCTTCCTGCACCTCCACTCTACTTGAGTCAAACTTCACCCGCTTCCTTCATCCCGGTCAACTACTTTAGCTTAGAAATCCCTCCCCAGGAAAACCACTCAAGTCCCTCACTCAGTCCTACTGACTTTACCTGAATTTTATTACCATCTCAGCTCCTCCTAACATCTATAAGCATTTGCTGGTTTGATTAAACTATGGTTTGTATGGTTTGTATACTAAACTCATACATTCAAAAAATCCTTTCTTAAGCAAAGTGAGATAGTACATACCTGCAATCCCAGAAGTCAGCAGGCTAAAGCAGAACAGTCAGGAGCCTGAGGCATAGGCTAGACAGAGGCCTCTATCTCAAAACAATGACAAGCCTTCTGAATGAAGTTAGAGATATCAAACCTGAGGGTTAGAAAACCTCTTAGCCTGGTATCTTCTGACCTGAATTCTAAAGATCTTCATAACTAAAAATAGAAGTGAAAGTAAAAAAGGTAGTAATAAACGGATAACTTATCGATCATTGTATTTTAAAGTTCTATAGGGGATCAATGAGAAAATGTTAGCAGGATATAATGCTGTAACAACCACAAATAAGCAGACCACATTTTTTTAGTTGAATTCCTCTTTGTGAATGAAATAACATTGTTTTATCAGAATTCACCACCAGAAACCCCCACCAGAAAGAACTATTTTGCTAAGGTCAAAGGCACTAAGCACATGCAAGGTATATGTCTTGGTGCAGGAATGCAAGCCTTGGGTTGCAAAGTCCAAACAGAAACAATGAGTGCTGTGCTCTCTGACTCTCTATCCTGGCTACATGAAAAATGTAATCTCTCTGCCTTTTTCAGGTACTTTAGTGCTCGAAGCAGACTCCTTTAAGTCCCAACTATCATGAAGTGGGAAACCCTTGCACCAAGACACATGTGTTTCTATACCGAAGAATACCCTTGTAACATGAAACACAAAGACCCAGCTCTGTAGTCAGCTAATGAGTGATACTTGTCGTGGCAGGAGGCGGAAGGAACCAGGATCCCTGAAAATGCTGACTGAAAAGGAACCAGAAAGGGAAGCCTGGGATATCAGGCAGACCTCCAACAGTAAAGAAGGACCTTGTGGGAACCAGTCAAGCCTGTGATGCTCTTAAGGGAGAAGACTGAGTTGAATGAAGATACACAGACAAATGGGTACAATGTTGCATCCTAGGGGCTACAGCGTTGTGTCGTACTCCCGTTTCTGAATGTTCCTCTATGCCTGGACTTCTTAGGCAAAGATGTGTGTCTTTCCTTCATAGAGGTCTCTTTTATGAACTATAGCTAAGGATGATGACACAAGAAGACTCCAAGAAGTCTCCTTAAGGTACCATAAGGCACACCTGGGGGCATTCCCCTGTGATCCCAGTTCCTCAAGAGGATGAGGCAAGAAGATCACAAACTGAAGGTCAGCCTGGGTAACACTGTGAGAACTTGTTACATTTTTTGTTTTTAATATAAAACGACTAGAGACAAGTTCATGCATGGGCCCTACCTTCAAGGCCTACTATCAAAAAAGAAAATTCAATCTTCAGTGAGATAAGGCAAGCAGAGCACTTGAGTTCTCCAAACATCAGGTGCCAGGTGCTAGTGGCACACACCTTTAATCCAAGCACTCAGGAGGCAGAGACAAGTGGATCTCTGAGTTTGAGGCCAGCCTGGCCTACAGAGGCTACATAGAGAAACCCTGCCTCAAAAATGAAGAAAAATAGAAACAAAAACAAAATTCTTCAGGCATGTTAGCTATTATAGTTCCACCACCTAGCATATATTTGTATCAATGAAAGCCTCGACCTTGTCAAACTGTACTCTGCTTAGAGAGGTTAAGAACGACATAGAAGTAAAACAAGGCATGCTTGACCAAGACGTCAGGAGTACAGATACTAATACCCAGTCTTGAGAAAACCACTTCACTTTGTCAATGTGCAGTTGTTCTTTACCAAGAAACAAGCTTTACATACAAACGGCAGACCAAGCAGTTATAACATCGTTGCTCAAAGCAAGTATTAATTTTGTGCCAATTATTTTCAGATATCATTTTCCTGAGATTCACCAGGAAGGGGAGTAATGCCAATGTCTCTACTTTAAGGACGGAACAAAGTCTGCTCATTAAACATATTCGATTCAATGAAAAGCCAAGAAAGAGACCATCTTCACCTCTTTCAGGAGACTTCCTTCACCACCACAGTCACAGAGAGACAGCCACCCCTTGCTGGCATGCCTTTAGACTCCCTGTATTCCTGTGGGCTATGCAGCAATGCCTATGTTAGGTGATGACTGTCTCAGAAGTCCCACATCTCCATCATCCTTACAACCTCAGAAGCCGACTCACTGCAGAACCTCAGCAGCTGTTCAATAAATTAAGAGTCATGGAAGATTCGAGTCTTTCTATCTTTTTCTCATTATCCCTCCCATCTTATAACAAACAAAAATCTGGCAGTAATAGAAATCTAATAGCTAATATCAGAACGCTCTCCCTTCCCCCTTTCTCTCCCTCCCTCCCTCACTCCCTGCACCACCACCCCCAAGCGCATACATGCAAAGACACTCCCTACCCCCACCCAGAAGCAGGGGAATTGATGATTTGAAAAAAAAAATGGCTCAGAAATGAGTATATTTGGGGCACGTATCAACTGAAAAGTGCACACATCCAAAGATGCTCTAGCTGAAAGCACAGCTTACAAATGTAAGAATAAAAAGCCACTGCAGACCAGGGCCTGTGATAATGTGACCTGATGGAGCTTGGAAGACAAAGCTGTTCTCATCTAATGAGCTGGTTTTGTCTAAGCAGATTCAATTGATCTAACAACTGTTAGAAAACAACAGTGTGACCAAGGCTGTTTTGTGACACGTAATGTGAGGAACACCTTCAGGAGACTCTCTGGAGAAAAGCCGGTCAAGGCTAGCAGAAGGCCACAGCACTAATGTGGCATCTCCCCTCTCACTAGGGACAACAATCCCTTGATTTTGTCTTCCCCATTAAACAAAGGTTAATGACACACCCAAGTGCATAAATAGAGAAGTCACATACCACAACTTTCACTGCTGATAGAAGAAGGCTTGGTGCCTGCTTTGCTCTTTAACTGAAGTTTCTATTCAGTACTTACCTTTGGAACTTCCACTACAGTCAAGGTACCTGCAATACCAGGCAGACCATCCCAGAACCCAGGAAGCAGAGGTAAGAGTCAAGGTCCTGCCTCAAAGTAAAAGGATGAGGAATACAGAGATGAATGGAATGGTCTCAGCCCTGAAACAAAGCAAGCCTTCAGCTATCCATGGAGGCCCAGCACGCAATCCTATTATTTTAAGAGATTACTATTTAAAGCTATCATGTTCGTTCCTAAGAAGACACCTTAGCTCTGAGTATGGTAGTAAACAACTGTAATCTCAGCACTCAGGAATTAGAGGCAGGAGAGTAACAGAGTAAAGGCCAACAAAGAAGGATGGAGAAACTGTCTCAAAAGAGAAGTCAGGGCAAACTAGGGCCATCCTCAATGTGTAAGAAGTCCCACTACCCCACCCACACACCTAAGCAGTGCCAGCTATGGGTTCTATCCCGCAGAATGGGCCATTAGTCAGATCAGACAGTGGCAGGTTACTCCAGCCACTGCACTAGCAGATCTCTACCATTGCAGATCAACTGAAGGGGGGGGGGGGCAGCTTGGTTGATGTTTACAGATCTCCTATAGCAGCATCAGATCACCTTCCCATACCTAGAATATAGAGGTGAAGGATTAATGTTCAGTGAGTTGTGGGAGATATTATCTTCAGTAATGGGGCCTTGCTGTCTGGAGAGAGTGACTTATAGTCTTGACAACTGCCTAGATTGTTTAGGGGTTCCCATGGGACCCCTTTCAACAATTCAATTAAATGTAACCCAATCCTCATACTGGAAGTTTCATTTGGTTAAAACGACATGTCCAGACTCCTTCCTTATTGGGCCATTTCACTTAGAACCTATTTTATCTTTTCTGGAGATTGGATATATATTTTAGGAAGCTTCTATTGTACTAGCTTTTCGTACTACCCCTCACATGGCCCTCCATCTTAGCTGGATCTCCCTGAGTTCCCCTTCATTCTCCTCTCCCCTTCCGCTCTCCACTTGACCCTCCCTTTCCAATTTCCCCTCATGCATCCATAGGTATCTATTTCCTTTCTAGGGATATCTATCTGCATGTCACATGCCCCGCCCTAAGTCCCTTACTGATTATCACAAGGGACTTAACAGCTAATGTCTACATATAAGAGAATACATTTAATATTTGTCTTTCTGGATCTGCATTGCCTCACTCAGGATGATTTTTCCTACTTCATCCATTTACCTGTGAATTTCATGATTTTGTTTTCTTTTAAGCAGCTGAGTAATAGACTATTGTGTAAATGGACCACATTTTCTTTATTCATCTGCTGAGAAACACATAGGTAGACACTGTCCTGGAGAGATGGCTGAGAGAGTTCTACATCTGGATCTGCAAGCAGCAGGAAGAGACAGTGAGCCACTAGACCTGGCTTGAGCTTCTGAAACCTCAAAGTCAGCCCTCAGTGACACACTTCCTTCAACAAAGCCACAACTACTCCAACAAGGCCAAATCTCCTAATAGTGCCACCCACTCCCTGGTGACAAAGCATTCAAATCTATAAGTGTATGGGAGCCACTCTGATCCAAACCACCACACCAAGAAACAAAATTATCTTGAAGGCAGGCTGCATGCATAACATTAAGTGACCAAGAGAAAACAAACTCAATGGTACCTTCAAAGGTTGCCGAAGGGTTTTTCCTTTTTTTACTTACTATCTTAGTTTTGATTTTTAATTTTACTTTACTAATATGTTGGGATATTTTTCTCTACTTTTACCCTAGAGGTCCTCTGCATATATATCTTCCAGTTATATGGATTTTTTATGGGACTTCTAAGTGTGTGAATGAGTGAGTCTCTGGGTCTGAATCTGCTTCTTGTGCTTTTTCTTGGGTGCTTTTCCTTCTGTTTGTTTTGTCCTATTCTGATGTGTAAGTTTTTATTTTATTATACTTTACTGCTGTACCTAGAAACCTGCTTGTTTTCTTATGAGAGACGGAAAGGGATGGACCTAGATGAAGGGGGGGGAGGGGAGAGGTGGGAGGAACTGAGAGGAGTAAAGGGAGGGAAACTCTAATCAAATTACATTCTGTGAGGAAAAAATATATTTTCAATAAAGTGTGGGGGAGAAAAAGACAAGTAGTCACACTATAGAGGAAAACCATGAACAAAGATGACAAGAGTGCAGTCATGGACACACAGGGGATATGGGAAGGAGCAAAAGGCTGACAGGTTGGGAAAGGCTCCCAGCCAAGCTGTGCAACCCTGTCCTACATGTATACCAACTGTGACTGTATACTTGTGTCCACAGAAGGGGAAGAAGGAAGAGTGGGTAAGAGTGTCCTAAAACAATCTAGATGTTTTCACCTATTTATATGCTGGTAGAGAAGTTACTGATAAAGAAAATATGTATGCATTTACAGCTGCTTCTTTTCCTTCCACACACAGCAGCTGAAGACACTGAGATGTTCCAATTTTGCATATAAAATACTTCTAGTGCTATTTCGCCGTTAGCTACACCCCATCTGTTTCCTTTTCCTCATACAGAAGTAACTATTACATTCACTCAAAAGGCTAAAAAGAAAAGAAAAATTCCAATACTGGGTTCACATTTAATTTGAGAGAAATAACAGGCTCCCAAATGTCTTACTTTGTTCTACATTGAATGAAGAAAAAAAAAAACATAATTGAGGCTGGCTGTTTACACATCAATTTTCACTCTAAGGTAGATAAAGCAGTATCATGCCTTTAAAGCTTCTAATTTATTTCCTGAGTCTTTATATTTTGTAGATAACCTAGAAAATGCAGGTGGAGAGTTAGTGTTATTTATGAGCATGTTAAGCACTGTCAGTGTCTATAATAACCACCTTGGAGAATGGCACAGCATCTTAAAAGCATAATTCTTTGGGTAATATTTATTTTGTTGCAATGTGATTTTCATTTTCATTTTCTTTAAAAACTATGCAGCTTTGGATCTCATATACCACCATCTTCCTAGAAAATACCAACTAGCAAAATATGAGTAATAATATATTCAATATCAAGTCATCTGAGAATGTAAATAAATTGAGTTTAACACTTAGCTGTTATCACAAAAGCATTGAGAAAAAAAATTTTATATGCTATTGGCATTGCTAATAGCTATTTTATTCTTCTGATGAGAGCTCAACACATTGGTTTTGTTTACTCTGAAGAAGAAAAAGGAACTTGGTGAGTCTCTCCCTCATCTATAAGGTATGCACTTGGCTTTCCTTCTTCCTAAATCTGAATCATCCTTTAAGTACATATTATTAGTGACAACTTTATAGCCAAGCAAACTGTGTTGAAAATAACTAGCAAAGTAGAGGGAGATGAGCATCCTGATGATGTGGCCCATTATCACATTCAGCCTCAAGTCAAAGAGCTGACTACTCTCTCCTGAGTCTAAATCCTGGGCCACAGAGGTAAAGGTGCTTGCCTATAACCCTGATGGCTTATAGATGCATGCCCAGAGCCCACATGGTGAATGGAGGGCCCATAGCCGCAAGATTCCTCTAATCACCACAGAAGTGCTATGGCTTACACACACACAAGTAAATAAACAAATGCAATAATAGGAGGAGGAAGAAGAGGAGAAGGAAAGGAAGAGAGGAAGGGGGAGGAAAAGGAGAGAAAGAAAAAGTTTAAGTCTAAATACTGGGCCAGCTGTGATGGTGCACACCTTTAATCCCAGCACTCAGGAGGCAGGGGAAGGCAGATATTTGTGAAGTCTATACCAGCCTGGGCTACAGAGCCTGAGCCAGCCAGTCTCAGTCGATGGAATCAGGTGAGGTGAGGTAGTAGTCCAGGCAAATACTCCACACATTTCCTGTCTTTGATTAGCTGCCACGGCAAGTCTGCCACGTCATCTCTGGAAGCCACTTGTTGAAGATGGCAGAGTGGAAAGATAAAGGGAGTATAAATTGCTGGGGTCCAATAAAACACCACGTGGGGATTTTCCACAAGGAATCACCCTCTTATCCTGAGCTAAACTGGGCATCGCATGTGCTAACAAATCTTCCACTGATATACCAACACTACAAAAGAATCACAGCATAAAATAGCATGGTCAATGTGGATATTATATAATAAAAATACCATTTTTAAGAAAAAATTTTATTTAAGTGATAATTATAAAGCAGATATTAAAATATTCAGTTTTCAAAACTTATAAGCAAATTCATTAAACTTTCATTATACTATTTACGCATGTAGATAGAGTCAAATAATGAAGGAAAGAAAGAATAAATTAACAGGAAATGTGAAAGAAAAGTTAATGTTAATAGAGGTTCCCTTTGGATAATGGAATGAAAGAAGATTTTTAGTTTTCTTTTTTAAAAAGAGTTTTAGTTTTGTTGTTGTTTCACTTTTCTTTGTTTTCCAAGATTAAAACATATTGGAAATTATTAGAGATTTATGTGTGTAAAGTTTCTTTTTTAAAGTCCTAACATCCACAGAGAGGTCCTACCACACTAGCCCTGTGCCATTTACTAAAAGCAAGTTTTCTGCATTTTCAACTGTATAAGACATTCTATGAACACTCAAGAGTGTCCTCAGAATGAACTAAGACAGACCAGAGTAAATAATATATACCAGAGTCCTGGGAGATGAGGCTGTGTGGAACACAACTTTTCTGTTCACTGTCGATGAACAAGTTTTAAAAACAATTCCTAACTCCATTCAAGGCACACTAGTGGTAGAGACACACTGAAGGACACACAGAAATCTCCTGATACCTCTCCTTTGGTTTAAACGAAGATTACATGAAACAATGGAGTCAGTCACACAGTTGACAGGATGCCAGGCACATGGTCAGAGCCAGAAGGTTGAATCTTTGTTGTTTCAAATGTGTTGTGTTTGCATTTGTGCCAAAAGCGAACTCCAGTTTTCAAAGCATGTTCACACTGTTTCTAAGGAGACTGAAAGGAGGCTCCATGTGCCATCCCCAGGCCTGCCTCCCCAGAGCCTGCCTTGATCTGGCCCTGACTCTACAGCTCCACTAGTACTTCTGTTCAGGGACACAGAAAATTACTGAGAAGATAACCCTGCCCTGAGGTATTCCAAGGAGAAACCCATTTATATTTGAAAAACCAGAAAAAAAGAGAAAGAACATTTTAGAAGAGAGAGATATCTCTGCTAAAATATATATAATGAAAAATGTCATTAAAGACTTGAGGAATAGAGTTATTTCCATGAATACAGTTATGCCAACAATTAATCTCAACTCAGATACTCTTAGGGATCATGCACATGAAGCTTGCGCGGGTGGTAATTCCCTGCAGCACAACAATGCCTATGGTAAACTTCCATGTCCAGTACCTATGTTGGGTATTCTTCATCTGGACAAGTTGGGGTTACTAGCAGCAATGGAGAAGTTAAGTCTGTGAGATACGGCTGGAGGCCCATAATTCCAAGGCTAGCCTAGCATTCCTCAGAGCCCAAGTTCAAGCCTAAGGTACACAAAGGGACAGAGGAAAGAAGCAAGGGCACAAAAGAAAGGGTGCTCAGCTCCACACGGAATAAGCGCACACGAATGTGCGTAAACACACACACCCAAAAATAAAATGAAGCAAAACAAAACTACAACGCAAACAAAAATCAGTATCAGGAAGCTTATGTAATCACCAAGGCCAGAGAGTCGGGTTCAGAAATAGTCAGAGCACCAAAGGGGCCACTAGCAGCCAGAAAGGCAACTGACTCATAGCACAGGAACCTCCATTCTGGTACCATCATTGATATCTCTGCAAAGACCACCTCCCTGAACTTCAGTGGAACACACAGGCCAGGGGACTCAAATTGTATCTTTGCATTGCTGATCCCAGAATAATGGAGGATGGTAGGCTGCTAAAATGAGTATTTACTTCACAGAGATCAAAGCTATTCCTGACTGTCACTGTAAGACAAAGTGATCTGCTCAATACAAAGGAAGACCTCAACCACATACAGTCATATGGCAAAGCCCCAACAGTTCAGGAGGCTGCTATATTTAACTGTCTACAGGATCAACAGTAGCTGTCACTCAGTGTCAATGGGTAGCAGCTCCCTTAAGACAGGAAGTACAATTCCTTAATGGTGTAAGTAATTTGCCAGGCTTCAGGATGGAATTATATAAACCAGAGTTAAGTTCTTATATTGATGAATGGAAACATGCTCTAGCTGAAAGCAACCCAAGCTAGCCGATTCCAATGAGAGCTCCCATCTGCATTTTAGGATGGATGTCGCTAGCTCACAGAAGACTAATTTCTCTACTTAATATTTTAATTCTCTTTCCTGATTTAAAAAAAAAAAAAAAAACCTGGAGGTTTTCATATATACTTTTTCCTACTTAATAAAATGTTGAGAGTTTCAGTTAATGTGAAGAAAATAATTAACAAATTGTAGAGATTCTAAAGATTGACAGTAGCAGTGTACAATGTTTCATCTGTGTTTATACTGAAGCACTTCTGACACTGACATCCTCAGTGTATCTTAGAAAGAAATAAAGGGCAATGCACACCAGTCCTGTGCATGGTGGATGTGCACTCATAACCTGTGAATTCCATAGTTCATATGAAGAGGAAGCATGCAGCAATATGCCTTACTAAGGTTCCTACAGATGTTTATCCTGTGTGTGTTTGCATGTGTGTGTGTGTGTGTGTGTGTGTGTGTGCGCGCGCGCCTGTGATAGGGGCAGGGGTATGTGCAGAGTCAAATGACAACGTTGAGCAGTTGGTTCTCTACTTCTAACATTGGTCCCAGGAATCAAACTCAGGTGATGAGGCATGGATATAGCTGTAACCACTGAGCCATCTCTCCAGCCCAATCCTTCCTTCTTTAAAGCCTATTAGATGCTCTTATAAACTTATGCATAGGTGAGAACTGCCCAGATGTTAAAATCTTAATTTATCAAGCCAAACGTATTCTCTTAGTCACAAATCTGTTTTCACTGTGAGGCATTGAGGATCTTATTCAATACCTTATAATTATAAATTGTATTTCATAAACAATAGCTTTGCATTGACCATTTTAACAAATGTTCAAATGTAACAAGTTTCCCACAACCAGACAGCAAAATGTTCTGTTGCCCAAAGAGATACAACTAAATGAATCATTAATATCCACAAATTACAGATTTTACAAACTGCATCTAAGAACCTTCCATGTCAAATTTTAATAAAACCTTCTAATTTTATTAATATGCACTTCCCATCTTAAACATGCTGACCCACACAAACCATCTCCCTACAACATCACCAAGAGTCAGCAAAGAGGAAAATGCATGAGAGGCAGTATTCAATCTAATAGAGCTGGGTGCAAATCCCATCTTTGTTGATTATTAGCTTGACAATGTTGACAAGTTTTATAATCCTACATTGCCTGCTTCTTCCTTGTGAATAAAGTAAAAATGCTAAACTAATTATTGACAAGATTTGGTAACTAACTAAATACAAAAGAAGAATTACAGAAGACTTGGAGCAATAAGAAAGTTTGGGAGCTGAGAGATAACACATTCTGTTTGGCCCAGAAGAGTTACAAACATGGCTGATCCACAGATGATCAGGGATATGGGTTCCAATATCGTGAAAGAAACAGATGTGGGCAGAGGTATGCAGCGATTACACTGGAACATAGGTATACCTAATATCAAGGCATTTTCAAAAACTTTCATGATACATCATCATTTTACTTCAAAATGTCCATTGTAACTAAATTATAAAATAACATCCATGGGCTCACAAAGCCCGCAATTGGTGGGGCCATCTTGGAAAGTTGTGAATCTTGACAAGGCAAAACCTCAGAAGACAAAATAGACCTCTTGAGGTTTTATAGCCCAGCCTCCCATATATATATGGGAGAACACAGCACAATCAGGAAGACATATGTATAATCCAGCTTTAATCTTAACCTCAAACATATTTAGTAAAAGCCTGCCTGTGGTTCCTGTCAATCTTGTAGTCACGAGAACATGAGCACTGTGGCGTTCTGCCAGATTCTTTTCCTTGTCTGTCTGTAGGCAATCACAGTAACAATGACACATAGACTTCTTTTCATTTACTATCGGTTTGTTTCAATTTAAACCTACAATTTCAGCGTCTCCTTTTAAATGTCATCAATTTCCTCTCAGATCAACAGAATTCAACATCAGAAACTAGATGGTCCCTCAGTCTAGGGCAACTACTCTCTGAGGGTGAACCTGCCCGCTCACTCGCTCGCTCTCCTGCTTGCTCACTGGATAAGCTGCTGCCTCAACACTAGGACTCTGCCTCTGCCTTGAAAAGACAGGGCAAGGAAAAGCAAAGACCAACTTCACTTTACTTTTCTGTCCTCATTTTTAAATCCCTAAAACAAAATCATCCCTTTATGGACAAGTCTAGGAAATCATCCTTTACCCAGTCTGTCTACACAAGTCACTGAGCACAGTAGGGGGCTCCTCCAAGACTAGTAGGAAAAAACTGAGCCCCAAGGCTATAAGTATATTCAAATCCTTCCAGTGTCCAGAACTACACTGTTCCACATAGCCCAACTGACACAGTGTCTGCTGAACATCAGATGTGACACTCATGTGAAATGAATGTGCTGTTAGTGTAGCTAAAAACAAGATTTGTGAGAATCCAGTCCTGTGGATACCTCATTTGTTAGAATACTCACCTGCATGATACACATGGCCACATGGCCCTGGTTTTGAGTCCTGGACCATATGAGCCAGAGAAAATGTTACATGCCTATAACCCTACCACTCTGGAGGCAGACAGGCAGAAGTCCAAGGTCGTCCAAGGTCGTCCTCAGCAACACAATTACTTTAAGGCCAGCATAGGCTACATAAACTATCTTAAACAAACAAAAAACATGGAAAAAAGAAAAATACTGATAACTTATTAATTTCAGTCTCATGATTAAATGCTGCTGACTGGGTATATTAGATATAATGTATTATCTAATTAAGTAAAATTAATTTTACTTACTACTTTTTTTCTTTTCAAAGACTACTATAAGGGGCAGGAGAGATGGCTCAGCGGTTAAGAGCACACTGACTGTTCTTCCAGAGGTCCTGAGTTCAATTCCCAGCAACCACATGGTGGCTCACAGCCATCTGTAATGAGATCTGATGCCCTCTTCTGGTGTGTCTGAGGATAGTTCCAATGTACTCATTAAATAAAAATAAATAGATTTAAATAAATAAATCTACTTATTTATTTATTTAATAAATAAATAAACTATTTTTTTTATAAAATACTATAGATTTATATACTATGTGGTTTCCGTTTTATTTATACTAGATAATTTAGGTAACAATAAGAGGATCTTTAAAATATTACACTGGAAAGAAGATGGCAGGACCTGATTCTCCACCATCCAAAGCTAGAAGGACAGCTGACACCTGTCATCACTACAATGAATAAGGCCCTGAAGACAAAGATGGAAGGGAAACACAGCTTTGCTCTAATGCTAATAAACCAGAAAGGCAGAAAGGAGAAGGACTTCATATGCAGTTAGCACTGGTAATGGGAGGACAAAAATCGTTGGACTTCAAACTGCTGCTCTTGGCCAGGCTCCACCAGCGCACATTTGTGATGTCAGCACTCAGCCTCAGTAGGAGAATCACAAGGTGAAGGCCAACATGGACTACAGAACAAAACTAAAGCTGCTGCCTGCCGACCCCTGTGCTCTTCCGATCACTCATGCCAGCTTTTAAGGGGTTTCTAAGAAGGATGTCACTCTCAAGTCTAATCTACCAGCCCTATTTTTTTCCCACCACTAAGCACATAGGAAAACTTGAAAATTTCCACAAGGTGACCCCATGTGCTACTATCTCAAGGGAAAGAATCAAGTTTTCCTAATTTAATTATTCTTCTATTTTTGCAATTCAAAATCCCTACTGAGAGATTGAAAGAACAGAAATGGGAAGCCCTGTCCTGTCTTCACTGATGGTGGCCAGCACTTACCCCCTGGAACAACTTACTCAGTCTCTTGGCTGCCTCCAGAGCCTCCTGAGCAGTGTTGGCAACAAAGAACCTCTGCACTCTCACTCCATGCTCTGACATGAGCTTCTTGCTCTGGTATTCCTGCAGGTTCAGCCATCTTCGGGGGGTTAAGTGACCCGCCTAGGAAGGGAGGAGAGAACACTCAATAACAGGAAGAAGAACACTGTCTTATAGGTACAATCGACCATCAATGACCAACACTCAGCTTAAAGAGACATTTAAAATAAATCTGCCATGCTTTTTTAATCAAAAATGCCCCAAAAAACCCCGTTATACACACAAACAGCAAGAGAAACCAAGAGAGAGCAAGAGAGCAACAGAGAGAGCGAGAGAACGAGAGAACGAGAGAGCACACAAGAGAGAGAGACAGACAGACAGACAAAGAGTTTGGGAGAGGCATGGAAACAGAAGAGGTACTGTGCTTGGAAGATAGAAAAATCACTGAGAGAGAGAGGGGCCAGAGAAGGTAATAAGGGGTAAAGAATTTTTAAATTATATACATAAATAAACATGTCATAATGTGATTCCCACATGACATTTTCATGCTATTAAGTATGTACCTAAGAAAATTATAAAACATATACGTCTGTGTATAAATATACCTTTACATGAAATTCTCTCAATTTGGGCTGATAATGTTCCCTCCTAGAGCCAAAGACCCCTACATCTAACAAAGCCCCTACACCAAGCATAAGAAGGCCCCTTTTAAGTTGCTGGCCAGGGTTGACCAAGAGAATCCGAAAACATTATAGGCTCTTGCTATTGCCCTTGGTTGGCCCTGAAAAGTGGAAGATAAATAAATCCCTACTGCTGAAGACACGATATACTTCAGATACAATGCCCTGGAACCCCTGAGCTGGAAGTAACCTGAATGCCTCCTCCCTGAGGACTAGCTTTCATGGCACCACAAGGAACCATGAATGGTCCCAAAGGAAGAAAGCAAACAGCAGTCTTCCCTGGCTACGATACCTATGACCCACAACAACCAACAAGACGCGATGACCCTAAGGGTACAGTAGTGGCACGCAGACTTTGGCAGTGACCAACAGTCCTCTAATTATACGTAAGACTTGCTCAACAAGAAGGAAATCATGTTTAGTACTAGAAACCTCACCAGCTATTCCGGGCTAGGGAAATCATAGACCTTGGAGGAGACTCTACAACCACCACTTTACTAAACCAGCACAATTCTAAATGTTTATTCTTATGGCCAGAGAGAAGTGCAGTCCTAATCCCTCATCAAGAAAACTTCTTTTAGCAAGCAGACCTCTACAGAAAACCACAACCAATCAAAATGAAGCCCATTTATTTACAAAAACAACCCCCTCACCTAAGGTTTAGGAATCATTGCAGAAGAAAGCCAAAAAACATTCCCGGGGGACCAGGGAGTTTGCTAAGATATTGTGTCTCCTAGTAATTTCAGAAGCTACATACAAAAGGTCTCACCAACAAGACCTCCTAAACAAGGGCTGAACGAGATAGCAACAGTAGACATGCTAATGTGGACAGGAGAAATCCCAAGAGACCTACACAGAGAACTACTGGCAATTAAGGAATGCTGAGCACCGGAGAAACAGTTTTCCCAGATCAGAACAGCAACTGGATATCCAATACCCAGACGTCAGCCCTGAAAACATATATACAAGTAACATCATACAGACTAAGCAGGTTGTATTTAGGAATATATATGCATATATGTATGTAACAGCAATATTAATGAAAGAAGCAGCCATGAATTAGAAAAAGCAAGAAGGGTTTATGGAAGGGTTTAGAGGGAGGAAAGGGAAGGGGAAAATGATGTAATTATGTTATAATCTCAAAAAAATAAATAAGTGAAGTTTAACTGTCATAGTGAAACTCTTAATAGATGTTAATTTTAACTCTCAAGGTGGTAAAAATAGAGTAAGTTCAATAGCTTAGGTACAGAAAGACCATCTGTGTAAGTTTCTGGTTTTCGTATTGTTCTAGAATTGTGTCAGATGCTCACATCGGAGGAAGTAGGCAGGCAAAGGATCATGGGACTGTTCCAGGGTGTTTCACTTCATCTTTACTGTAGCTTTTTGTGAGCTGGTAAGTACAGATCAGAAGTTATTCTGGAGAAACTTTAAAGGTCCACACATACAGCTGTGCCTCCCTCACTCACCAGGCACAAACAGGGAAAGCTCACAGCATTATCCTAACAACTAATATAAACCATTAATTATACTCAAGAAAGTCTTAGGAGAAATATTTTTAACTCTAAAAGGTCATGGAGCCACAGATTAATTTACTTCTTTCTTTTCCTTTTTAAAAAATTTTCTAAATGTGTGTGTATATGAGCTTGTGTGAGTTTCTGTGTACCAAATGTGTGCTGGTGCCTGTGGGAGTCAAAGGCTGTCAGACACACTGAAGTTACAGACAGGTCTTTGTGAGCCATGTGGTATGGATGCTGGGAACCGAACTCGGGTCATCTGGCAGAGTAGTGCATCCTCTTAATGGCTGAGCAATCTTCCCAGCTCCCAAATCTCTTCTTAATTTTAGTTTCTAGTGGAGCCTAGATAGGTACTTGAATGACGAGATCTCACTCGTATACCAACACTGAGCACAGTTACCTGAGAATCCTCATTACAATACTACCATTCAGCTGCAGTTGGATAGTATAGAGTCTTGCTTAAGATGGCAATACAAGTGGGTTTTTTTCCAAAATGCACTATCAATTACTTTTTAATTTATGTCAAAAGAATATAAAGAACAAGATGAGAACCAAGTAAATTACTTTTGTATTTTATCCAGTAATATCGATGGCATATCCTACCAAAACTATATATCTCCTTTTCAATGAAAAAGGAATACATTTGGTTATGTTTACACCCATGAGTCATCATATGGGAACTTACAAGAGATGATTATCCATTAACACAAATTAAATGTTTAATCATAGCTAGATGTCAAAGCTGGCAGAGGGAAAAATAACCTGATATGCAAACCCTACTAGCTTCTACATTCTCCATGAATGTCCAAGTGTCAGACTGACCACACTGTTGAGAGCCTAAGGGCTGTGCACAGGAGCTTCAATCACTTTCAGAATCTCCGAAGTGTCCTTAAAATGTCATCTCCTGTAACCTCCAAATGAGGATGCATTCATGAACTCTCTCAAACAGGGGATCCACTGAGGCTCACAGGTATGTCCAACCTGAGGCTCACTGACCATGTATACCCCAGAATAGCTGTAAATATGCTCCAGCACATTTGTGGAACACGGTGTGGCACCATAATGCCAAACGGTTAGACACCCCTGATAGACCCTTATAAAGAAATGAGCTTCTACTCAAGGGTAATGTGTTCTAAACTTTCTGACATCCTTAGGAGAATATCTTACTTGTCAGATAGAAAATATCAAAAATAACTCCAAAGGAATAAACCCCACCTTTTGTTCCCAATACAAAGAATGTTCCAGTTCCAGAAACTGCCTACCTCTAAACTAGAAAGGTAACAGTTATGCCTTAGGACTTGAAATAAACATAATTCACATACACTTATAAAGTATTCAAACTTTGATATGATCAAGCCTAAAGATAGCCCCTCCCACCCACCTATATATATTAATATATATTATATATTAATATAATTATGTTTATATTGCTTACAATGTTAATATTGAAACTGATTATAACTCTTCTTTAAAATTAATAATACTTAGATAAAATCCAATGTAGGACCAAAAATGCTCACACCATCTACTTTTTAATACTTTATAATCTTACTTCTGACTTTGTAAATCTTAATGAAACATTAGTAAAATAACACAAATTTGATAAAGGAACACATTCAAAGCCTTAATAGTCTATTGCATTCCACACAAAATTCCAAGAAAAACATGAGTTTAAGGTATTTAGTAAAAGCCATCTAAGGTAAGAAAACATTAAATGTTACACACATGTCATTATCAGGGACTGCTTTTAAAAGGCAAATGGGAAGAATCAATAGATTAGGCCTATGTTGACATACCAATTTAAAGCCATTAACCAAAGAAGAAAAAGTACAGTTTGAAAAGCACATTTGAGAGAAACTAAAAACAGCCACAGTGTGGTCACGGTCAATTCCTTTTCATTAGACTACTGGCCGTATTAATTTCAGATATGTTAATGCAATCTGCTCCAAACTAATTGCAATTGATCCAGAGACCAGCATCAAAGACATATAATACATATTGACTGATTCTACATTGACCCAAATGAATGCCAGCTTAAAGTCGCTTGCTCTTAAATTGAAAACCAAGACAGTGAGCAGACTTGCAAGGCCTGTGCTAACACCCTATCACTCCACAAAGTAATAGAAGCATCAGATGACCGTGCTCAACCAAAAACTTGGTAGGACAGTGTCACTGACTACAGCTCAACTTCTCTAAGTCATCTCTACTTCTTAACAATTTGTGCTGGGTTGAGGAGGTGGCTTAGTTGGCAAAATGCTTTCTGTACAAGCATGAAGACCTGAGTTCAATCCCAGAGCTCACGTAAAGCTAGACAAGGGAGCATGTGTTTAATAATCTTAGACGTGAAAATGGGCAAAAACTCAGCTGCCAGTCATCCAGCCTAGGCCTACTTGGCAAGTTCCAGATCAATGAGAGAGCCTGTCTCGAATGAATGAATGAATGAATGAATGAATGAATAAATAAGGCATATGGTACCAAAAGAACAACACCCAAGGTTGTCCTGTGGACCACAAACACACACACACACACACACACACACACACACACACACACACACACAAGCACTCACACCTACAAATGCATGCACATCCACACATCCAGCACATCCACCAACAAATGTTACATACATATGTGTATGCATGTATGTAGATATGTATTCATGGGTGTGAGTATATGATCTTTCTGCTAAGTCCATGCAAGAACCATTTAGTCTGCTTCTGCATTGTTAGGGGTAAGAAGTTTGCTAAGAAAATGAATAGTGAACAGTATGCTACAAATAATAATAACCACTTCTGGACATCTCTGATAATTTTTCTGCTTTTGTTGAGTGCTGTGATGTATTAGACATTTCACTATGTGCTCTTGTGATCTATTGGCTGAAGCCATCATGAAGTCATTTATTACTCTGGAGCTGTCATTAGTGCAAACCCATAATACTCTCAGCCTTCTTCCTTTTGCTAAAATTAGAAGATACTACACCACTAACTCCAGCCATTAAGGCCCTGGACACATGCCTTATTATGTGTGACAGAGCCAGACAAACATCAGATCACCACTCCCCACCTCATCTTGGTCTTTGTTCTTCCCCCACTCCCTTGACAAGAGGAGCATTCAAAACAGAAGACAATCTATCAGCCACAAGTTTGAAAGAGAGATACCCAGAGGTGGCTCATAACAAACATGTAATAAAAAGTAAGCCTCGGTGGACTTTAGACATTGTGATCTGGGGTCATTCTTACTGCAGACCAAACTCACCTAGAACAGAGCCTAGGAAACTTGTGTATGTAACCATCTTGCAGATAAGAAAAATCTAAGCAGATGTGTAAGTCACTAGGTTAACATCATAGGCAAGAATAAAACAGAAAGCTTCTGTAACTATAGTTACTGATCAACTAACATGATTGGTTCCCTGTGTTTATGTTCTGGCCCCATGTTTTCGGGGGTCCCTTAATAATACAGTCTGAGGTAGAGGTGAGGAAAATGCTTGCCTCTTCAAAAGACTGAAGATTTACAGGGAATAGAACCTGCATAAAATGTTGGCACAGCACATAACTGGAAAAAGGCAATTGCTGCAGGCTGTGGGAAGGAGATGGAAAGGTAACATTATCCTGAGAAATACAAGAATGGCAGGAAAAGAGCTACATGTTAAAACCTTAAGGCCTACAACAGTATCTTCAGTGCAGAAGCTAGCAAGGTCATCCTCAAGTGCCTCGCCAACTCTGGAATGCAAATGACAAAAGGAACTTCACAGGTCACCAAACTCGGGGCCTTCTCTTGTTTGCCCTAGTTACCACAAAGCCTCCCATTACCCACAGGGGATGCTATCTAGAGGATGCGGTATGAGATTTAGGAGGATTCCTGAAACTGAAAATGATGATACTAAGCCCATACACTCTGCTTTCCTATCTATACTTACCTATGGTAAAATCTAATTTACAGGGTTGAAAATAAACAATAAACTAGAATTACAATAACATTAAAATTGGTTATTCAAACTCTGTAAATTATTTCTAGAGTCTCCTAGGTGTTTTTTTTTTTTAACTATTAACTACAAGAAGTAATGTGGGACCAGGTAGTGGTGGCACATGCCTTTAATCTCAGCACTTGGCAGGCAGAGGCAGGCAGGCAGATCTGAGTCTGAGGACAGCCTGGTCTGGTCTACAGAGTGAGTTCCAGGGCAGCCCAACAAACAGAAGCAATAAGGACTCTTCCTGATTTTTGCCTGCTTGCCCTCTGATCTACTTGCTATGTTCCTCAGCCAATCGCTTGACTTTGAGACTTTGTTCGTAGATCAATCAGTGGAAAGAAGGCGCCAAGGCCCTGACTTCTCTTTCCGCATGGGGCAGCATCTCCAGCAGGACTGTTTCTCCTCTGAAGCAACAGGACCTTCCTTCCTTCTACCAGCCTACCTGTCCTCCTGCCATGACTCATGCTGGTCTTGACCTGTTCATCACCAAGAACTCGGTCTGCTCAACCTCCCCCGCAGCTCTGCTTTCCAACGATTCTAGCAACCTTTATAACTGAGTTTTGCCCCTTGTGAACAATGGTAAACGATCCACCTGTGCATCGCCTTGTGGAGCCCTGACGTGGAGCTTCCAGAGTAAGGAAGTGGGTGCACTGGCTCACTACAGAGGCCATTTGATCCTGTGCTGAGGAACTCACCTTTTGAGGTTCCAAGGTACAAAGGGTCCTCTGGGATCTATCTTCCTCCTTTTTAATCAGAAACCTTGAGGAGAGGAAGTGGCTTGCCCAGGATCATGTATAAAACCAGGGGTTGTCTAAAATCTGGACTAATTCTTATTTTCTGTCCTTTCTGTACATGAACCTTTGACAAACAGACTACCTTAAGAACTGTGTCCCACTCCTCACCCAGCTGGTATGTGCAAGCACCCACTGCAGCTTCCTCGAGACTTGTACAATGGCCTTCCCATTGCTCTATCCCTTTTGCTTTTCTTTGACAGAGCAAGCATGTTTTATGCTGAGAGGGGAAGAGGAAATATGACTTAAAAGAAAAGTAACACATAAAGATTTCAGGGCCTTTGGGAGCATGGGAACAGAGGCAGAGAATGAAAATGAGAAGGCCAGAGATAAAAAGACAATGACTAAGCAGACAAAAATGCACAGGAAAATTCACAGCACAAAATTAGACAGCTACACTGTCTAAAAAAATGACAGGACTGAGAGATTATCTTCGCCCTGTGGTTTCAAAGTCAGAGTGTAGAGACAGCTGAAACAGCACCACAGTGGAAGGAAACAAAAAAGGCATGTCACTGTGCCAGGCGCCCCCTGGAGGCAGAATCTGTGAGCTTCAAACCCCTCACTTAATGTGGCATCATCAGCTGGACTTGGCCCAGAAGTCAGCCTCACTCTGGAATACAGCACAAGAGAACATTGGAAAGAGCCTTTGTCATAGTACAAAGCTAGAAATTAGATAGTCACCATATAAGAAACGCCTCTCGGCCAGAAGTAATAAAGATGCTATGGGGGGGGGGGTGTGATCTGTCACTGTGTAAGTCCCAGTGAGATAATACCTTTTGTACTCTTACCATCCACACAAACCAGTGGCACAAACACCTTCAAGGACAGCTTAGTAGCCATCCCCACTGGAACATACCTGGAATTCCATCACCTGAGAGGCTAAGGTGGGAGGGCCTTAGGACTGAAGCCAACTTTGAAGTGTGCCTCAAAACCACATTTTGGTGGTGCACGCCTTTAATCCCAGCACTTGAGAGGCAGAGGCAGGCGAATTTCTGAGTTCAAGGCCAGCCTGGTCTACAGAGTGAGTTCCAGGACAGCCAGGGCTACACAGAAAAACTCTGCATCAAAAAAAAAAAAAAAAAAAAAAACAAAAAAAAAAAAAAAAAAAAAAAAACAAAAAAAAAAAAAAAAAAAAAAACAAAACAAAAAAGAAAAAAGAAACACATTTAGTTATATTTCTTAAACATTTAATTGCATTTGTAAAAAGGAAAAGAAATCTATATTCTTTCCCTGGAAAGTCTATTTTTATGTATATACTACTACAGCATGCACCTGAGATATATATAAGATACGCCTGTGTATAATAATAATCAGAGTATTGAAAATGATCCAAATGCTACCAACCAGAAGATGGCTGAGGAAGTCATGACATGGTCAAATGGCAGCTGGTCCCAACTCACAATGGCTTCACCTAACTCTGTCAACTGTATAATGGTGGGAACATGCCTTCTCTCCCCGCCCCCAACTATTCTAATTTCTCCCTTCTATATAGTATTCCACAAACTAAATGAGCTACTTGGTACATTATTGTGAAATACATTGTGTAGGCCGATCTACCCAACTATAAGATGATAACTATTATAAGGGTGCTCAGGGTGAGCTTTCCTAGGCAAGGGATTTTGGCTTATGTGTGTTCACATGGGTAGTTCACGGTAGTTGTGTATGCTTTGTGGAGAGCTGCACGGCACTGTTCAGGAGGAGTCCACCTTGTTTGGGGGCTCCACTGGATAGGCCTAAAGCTCACCAACACATCTAGGTTAGCTGGCAGGAACTCTCCTGTCATTACCTCCCCATCACTAGGCTCACAAGTGGGTACTACCACACTCATGTTTTTTATGTGGGTTCTGAGGATCGAATGCAGGTCCTCAAGCTTGGTGTTAAGAACCTGATATTTTCAATCTATTATATGTTTAGTGGTACAAAATGACATTACAAGCAAGGAAACACCTGTTCAAGAAGCATATAAACTATCAGTGACCTCACAAGACCACCAGTATTCACATGTTGCCCTGCTTGTATTAAGAATGTCAACACTTTCAAAAACATGCATGGCACTCCAGAACTCTTGTTGTTGGTTACAGTGACCCAGAAGCCACAAGTAGAGATGATAAAATAAAGAATAAAAGCCACCTGGATAGAGCTACTCCATTGAAGAGAACAGTCCTTAGACCACCTTGCCTAAAAATCAGACAATGAGAAATAAGTCTTTGATATATTAGTCACTGAGTATTTGGGAATAATCATTATAGTTATCGATAGCCTATTATATCTGAGCATGCTAACACAGATTATTCTCCATGGCATATTGCAAAGAGAAACCACCATTACTAAAGAAAACCAGCAACCCAGGAAAACAGACTCTGACTAGACCAGGCACACTCAACACTTAGTAGAATATCATTTTTATTTCAGACATGTACACATATCAAGCAGTGTTCTGTATATACAAATAGATATGCAAGAAAGAGCCTAGTACCAATCATCTGACTGGGTTTGTTTGGGTTTTGGTTTTTGGGTTTTTTTCCATCCAGACGGAGGTCATCAATGGGAAATCACAGATAGGCTTCCCCAGTGTTGGTCCAGGTTGTTAAATGCCATGGCCCATTTATGAGCTAGGATAACAAACTTAGATGCTTATGGCTCTGGGTCCTGAGAACTAGGTGTATGGCTCCAAGCACTAGGTTCCTCACAGTTCCAGGTACTTGAATCAGGGGCTTATTGCTCTAGGCCTTGACTCTCAATGACCCTTCATGAGACTGCAGAAAGGCAGAGGGCATGGCAGCAGCTGGTATTACCGGCTGCACATCACAGCCAGCATGGCAGCTCTCAAGGCCTGGAAGCTAGGACTCTCAACACCTAACAGGATCTTATAGTAAGATCTCCAGTCTTGAGTATCAGGATCCACAGTCCTTAGGATTTGGCAGTTCCCTGGAACTCTTGCAGTGACCAGGACATGAACTCTCTCATCTTTAGAGACATTTTCTTCTACAGTCTTGGTTCCACTGTCACTCTCCTTTCTCAACTGTCCTTTGTGATCTAAGCTGCCTCTGTTCCTCAGTTTCTGCTTTCATTTGCTTACTAGAAGCACACTATGGCTTCCCTATTACCAGCTCGGCCTACTTTATCCATAATAAAGTTCACAAGTAGGCAAGAAAAGAGAAGCCTTTTATTAGCCCTGAAGCTTCAACATTTAAACAGTGCTGTGCTGAACCCAAAGCCTGAGCAGCAGCCTGGTTTACTCAACTAGGAAATGGTAAAGGTGGTCCTTTCCTATTGATGTAACAAAATACCATGATCAAGGGAACTGGAAAAGAAAGTGCTTAACTGAGCTTATGGTTTCAGATGTCTCAAGTCTGTGATGACAGAGAGAGCAAAAGCATGACAGCAGGAGTAACTGAGAGCTCACCCCTTGAACCAGAAAGAGGAAGCAGAGAGAACACACTGAGAATGGCAAGAATCATTTCAATAGAAAAATCCATCCCCAAAAACACATTTCATTGAATAAGGCCACACCTCCTAATCCTTCCCAAACAGTTCCACCAACCGTAGACCAAGTATTCAAATATATGAGCCTATGGAGGTCCACTCATTCATACCACCACAGTGGGACATGCAAATGTAGTAACTGTACCAAATCAACCACAGCCCAACTTCCAATTCATCAAGACCAATCAGAGCCAAAGACATGAACAACTCTAAAGTGGAAGTTTCTGGTTGTGCCATTTAACGCAGATTCATGTGATGTTTTACTGAAGCAGACTCATGTGATGTTTGGAGAGAGTATAAATAGGACTCAACAGTGATGGGACCACTGCATAGCAAGATGTACAACAATTCATTAGTCTTGAGTCTTTGCTGATCTTCACTTCATTGAGAGAGGCACAACAGAGAACATCCCTGCTGGTTCTAGTCACTGGAGTTGACTTCCGCTGATTCAAAGGCCTGGCTATTTCTGCTGAACTATGTCACCATTGCTGATTTGTGTTTGGTATCCTGACACTTCTGAAGGGTACTGCTGATATCCTGACAACAGAGATTGTGGAATCACGCCAAAGGACTGCTTCTAAATTGGTCCACATCCCCTTGTCCTATTTACCATCTTTTCTTCCCCTATCTTTGAATAGTGAGCTAGAAGCAATGAAAATCAATCTACTCTAAGAACAAGCATGAAAAGGAGTAATCAAATCCAGGTACTGACTCAACTAAGTCAGGTCTAACTTGTTGGGAAAATAAAGAGCGTGAGTCCTTTAACTGACAGAGTTCTTTAAATTCAAAATGGAATGGAGGTGGGAAGCTGTATTTCTCCGTTCCTCACACATGAGCTCCTGCTGTTAGCTATGAAGAAGCTCTTAAACCTCATTTCCAGCTCTCAACAACAACAGTGGAATGGCAACGAGGACTTAGCTGTGAACACCAGAAAAATATATTTCCTTCTCGTCACAGGCCCAGTGATGAAGGCAGATGCTCAGTAAGCTGTGGCAGGCCAACGTTAGTGTCTGTGATATTTTAGTTTTGCCAATGTTGTTCTGGATGCAAATGAATCCTCATAAATCTACCTTAGTCACACAACCTTGGACATACTGAGCTCAAATAAATGTGTTGGTGTCAAGGAAAAGACGATATAACTCAATGTGTCTTAATAGGAGTGTCATAAAATAAAAGGCTGGTGTGCTCCAAACAGGCCATGATGAAGTGGCCTCTTTAACTGGGCCATCTTGTGAAGAGATGATTAAGTGGAATACTAATTGTAAGAGGAGTAAGAATACCTTTTCCTTTCCGAGGGGCCTTGATGTTGACAATGCAGACTCGCTACCTTCTGCAGCCTGGGAACAGGCCAGAGCAGTAGAAAAGCAAGTGATCGGCCACGTGTGTGGAAAGGACCAGAGCAGGATGAAGACAAGAGTGGGAAGTTCAGGGTCTTCATCTGCAGTCACCTTTGAAAACAAATTAGCCTCTGACCAGACTCCATTTAGCCTAGACCTGTTTTGCATGTTGTAAGAAAATTAATTAGCCAGTTAATTAGACCCCTGTGGCTAAGTTCTTAAACTCTAAGCAGAGCTGAGAGGGATCTTCCTGGACCCTATCACATGGGAAGATGGCAGCTGAGCTGTCATCCCCCTTTATAAGATGAAGCAGACTCACAGGCCCAGATTCATGGCTGCTTGATGATTATGTGGGTTAATATATGCAAGTCAATCAAAATGCTCAAGATAAGAGCTCAGAAATGTTAGCTATTATTATTTAATACAAAATATAATGGAGGAAGAAACATGCAACACAGAAAGTCACTGGAATAAAAGTCATAGGAGGTCACATAAAGGAGAAGAGGAAAGCAGCCACAGTACCCTACTATTTTTTTTTTTTAAGTGCATTTGGGGAGGTATTTTTAAACTCTAATAGTGGAACTCTGGTGTGTGACTCACTCAACAATCACAGAAAGATAGAGCAGCTATTTACAATGAAAGCATCTTACAATTAATCAAGTAAACTCATGGTACACCCCACTTGAGCTAAGACTTTCCCATCTCAGACAAGGAACACTGAAAGTCAGACTGTCTGACTGACTGTCTGACTGACTGTCTGACTGACACTGAACTGACCTGTCTATGGTCACTCGAGTGGTTAAGTAATAGTGAAGACTCCAAGACCCTGCCTAAAAATGCTTTGGCCTTTCTATTAAACTGTGCGTAAACATATGGAAAAAGATGAAAAGATGTGTGTGTGTGTGTGTGTGTGTGTGTGTGTGTGTGTGTAGTATATACAAATTGATTAGGCAATACCAATAACCAATAACACTGGAGAAATGTCTGTGAATCCAATGGCAATAAAAAAGACCCAGCATTCGGGCTGAAGACTGCTTCCTGCTCATGGGAAGAACCCACGTTTGGTTCCCAGCACCTACATCATTGCTCACAACAATCTATAAGTCTAGTTGGGCTCTAGCTTCTTTGGCCTTTTCAGTTCAGACACCTATATGCACATGGCATGCATAAATTTACACAGACACATGCACACATAAATTTTAGGAAACTAAATTCTTTTTTAAAACAAAGCATTACCACGGGTAATGGTACTTTTGGATTCTATACTTAAATCACTCGACAGCTAGAGAAGAACATAGAGAAAAATAATTCACACTGAAAAGACCTAACAATATTGTTTTTCATCTTGAAATATACACTATTGATGAAACAGAGATGATAACCATGATGCTGCGGGACCTGAGTAATCAGCAGTGATGGGACATGAAACTTACCTAGAACAGATGACTGTAGGAAGAAATGTACTTTACAGTTTCCCGGCCAAGAGACCACACACGCAAGCTGTTCTTCACAGAAAAACAGCCTAGGATTAGACCCAGAGCTTCAGGCCGACTTTGCTCCACTATCTCTGATACATCAAGCTTGGAGGTCTAAGACCCAGCAGTAAGGCGGACAGCATCTGCTTAACAAACTAATAATACATCATCTGTCCTAACAGAAAAGAACCAAGAGTTAAGCTTCTGGACCATTCAGAAACTTGATTATGGCAGATTCTTATTTATAATTCCTTTCTCTTTGAGGTTCCTTAACAAACTCTTACTTTTTTGCTTTCTGATTGATTTGTGTTGGCATTTGTTTTGTGTCTGAGACAGGGTCAAATGCACTCCTGGAATTCCCAGTGTAGCCAAGGCTGACCTTCAACGTCTAGCAAGTACAGGACTAGAAGACTATACATCCACACATCTAGGTTATGTGAGGCTGGGCTTCACCTGGTGCTTCCTGTATACAAATGACTTCTATGTACAACAATCCATATCTAAGCCACATCCTTGGCCAGTGTTATATCCTTAAGTCTAACTGAATACTTGTGGATATCTGATTACCATGAAGTTTTAAAAGCTTCTATAGCCACGTCAACAT
Organism: Arvicanthis niloticus; assembly: GCF_011762505.2. NCBI lineage: Eukaryota > Metazoa > Chordata > Mammalia > Rodentia > Muridae > Arvicanthis > Arvicanthis niloticus. The sequence goes on from NC_047666.1 coordinate 35,366,908, forward strand.
TACTTCATTTAATTCACCCTAATAAGGGCTGGCAGAAATCCATTTCATGGACGAGCAAATGAAGGCTCAGAGAGGTGTAAAGCTTGCTCAGGTTGAGGATGCTTAGAAGAATCACACTCCAAACCCATGCAGAGCCTTTGATTGGCAGTTGAGATGAAAATGGTGACAATGGAGGCAGTTGCTGAGTCGTGGAGCCAACTGGGGAAGGACAAGGGGTTGTGGTAAGGTGGAAAGCTTTGACTGCAGAGAGGCATGGGCTGTGGTGAACACAAGGTTCACTGGGAAAACTTGGAGCCTGGGTGAAAGAGGATGCTGGATGGGTTTCAATAAGTCAAAAGAATTAAGATTCTCAGAGATACTGCCTCTTTCTTTTTATCCAGAATTCAGCAGAAAGCAACATATTTTTTTAAGCAACGGGGGCGGGTGAACTCCTTGTAGTAAGGACAAATGCCCAGAGGAGAATTCCCTTCCTGATTTTGCACAGCTCCTCTGCCAGCAGCAGAGAAAAGAAAGAAACATGCGACCTTGATAAACACTAGCACACCAGCACAACAGCAGAAACAGACATGGAAAAGGATCTAAAACCCTGAGCTGCATCCTTTCCAAATGCCTGCCAGCATCTGCAGTTTCCAAATTCTCTGACCCTGGCCAGAGAATGTAGCAGCCTTATGCTATTGCAGAAGAAAAGCACCTTCATTCTGCATTGTGAGCAGAAGTAGGCAACACTGATTTGTAGATAAACAAACTAAGGCAGCATAAACATATCCTGGCACTGAACTCTACAGTGCTTTCAAAGTCCACAGCAAAACTCATGTTGAAGCTTAATCCTTATTGTGAAGTATTAAGAGGCGGACCTTTATGAAGTGACTAATTACTAAATGGATTAATCTGTCTGTTTGTGGATTAGTAGATTAACAGCTTATCTCAAGGTCTGCTGCTATAAAGTCAGTTTGGCCCAGTCTCTTGCATGTGTTCCTCTCACTACTGGGAACCCAGTAAGGCGGCTCTCAACAAGAAGACGCAGGCCCTGGCCTTGAACTTTCCAGCCTCTAAAGCAGTAAGAAATAAATGTGTTTTCTTCACAAATTACCTATGATATGATATACCACCATCGCAACAGAAAATGAAGACAAAGCCTCTCCATGGTAACTGCCAGAAGCGATACATGTTCACATACATAACAGTTTTCCTCTGTGCACCTAGATTTACAGTGGACCCGGAGTTTGCCATCCAGATGTATAGGTAAACAGACAAGTTCTCTGCTAGCAAAAAGTCATTGGCCCAAGAGTGGAGCCAAGGAAGAAAGGGAGGGATGCTCAACCGGTGAATGTGATTAAACAGAGTGGGAAGTGCTAGGTAGGACATAAAGGATGCATGAGGAGCCAGGTGCCAAGTGTAGACTGTGTCACTTCCTCCAAAGAATGGCATTTATGCAGAGACCTGAGGCTAGAGAACAGGCATATATGTGAAGAAACTCCAAGGAGGAGCACAGGAGGCTGGCAGGCCTGACTATTCCAAGACTCTGAGAGAAAAGGCTAGGATGCAGCTAAGAATGCTAACAATGGGGAAGATTAAAAAGGGCCAGGCCCGTGCACATCAATGCAGGCTGCTGTTGTAGCTTACACTTAATTTAAGCCATGTTTGAAGCAGGTTGATAAGATCAATGCACTAGGCTGGGGCACTCGAGAGGAAGAGGAAAAGACATATGATCTCTGAGAGTTGGAGGCCAGCACTGTCTATATAACGTGCTCCAGGCCAGCCAGAGCTACAGAGTGAGACTGTCTCAAAAAAATATAAAATAAATTAAAACAAAATAGAATAAAATAAACTATCAAAACCAGAGTTTGGAAAAGTGACTCTGTCATCTTCGTAGTTAAGTGAGTGCTGTAATATACAAACCAGGGTCAGCAAAATTTCAGCCAAGGGCCAAAGTATAGAACACTAGAGATGGTCTCTGCTGCAGTTAATCCAGCTCTGCCTCTACAGCCCAGAGGAGCCACCCAGTAACAGACAACGAATGGGCATGTTCTGATAAAGCCTTAGTTACAGACAGCAGGCTTTGCTACCCCTCAGCTTCCCTGCAGGGAACATGGTGAAAACAGACTGAGGTGAAGGGACTCTGGATAGACTGGCAAAGCAAATGCTTGCAAAGTGACCAGACAGAAGCTGAAGAAAACAACCTAGAACAGTATTGGCATCCGGTAATCTTAATGCAAACAAATGTGCTGACTGTAGGAATTCCCCAGCAATTTAAAAAAAAAAAAAAATTTCTTTAGAAACAACACCTGCAGTTTTGCTCAAACTGGCCTCTGTCATCCTCTTAATTCCTGACATCCCCGACATCATTCCACTGCAATGGAGCAGCCTGCCTGCTCTTAAGATCTTGCAGGTTTCTCACATATTTAGTCTTAATCCTCGTGGGTTACAGTGAACTACCTGCTATGGCTCCAGCCTGCTACAATAGATGGGGTGAGCTTCTCCCCAAGGAGAAGGCGCAAGGACTTTGGTGACAATCTGTACGAATAACCAAAAAGAAATGAGGAAGGATCAAGGCCAGGTGGTGACACAGCTTGTGATCCCAACACTTGGGAAGGTGTGGGAGGAGATCAGGCGTTCAAGGCCACCTTCAGCTGCAGAGCAGGTTGGAAGTCAGCTGATTCAACAAGAGGCCTTATCTCAAAAAGAAAAAAATTGCATACGAAAAGGAATACTGAAAATGTTCCAAGTTATTGAAACAGCTCTTGCAATGCATTATTAACACAAGCAGATATTTTCCCAAGCAAAACAGGAAAACAAGCAACAGGGAGAAGGTGAGCCATAGACAGCAGTTATGCACACTGGAATATGAAAGGAATTTATAGAAAAGCTTCTTAGAGACACATGTATGCCAGTGTGTCAGAGGAATCTGAAGGGGAAGGCTTAGGCCAGTGATGGGCATCAGAAGACGCTGTGTGGGTCTGAGACAAGTCACCATCAGCACTTATGCATTATGCTTTTAATTGTACTGTGATCCAAACAAGTAACACCTAAACTACTTCACCCTGCACTCACAGGTGACTATGGAATTAGTCTTATGTTCTCCACCTTTCTAAGAAAAATATTTGCATGCTTAATATAATAGCCACATGTAATTCCATGAAGACTTGATTTATTAATCAAAAAATAAGAAAGCTAGAAAAGTAACTTTTCTAATTACCTTTAATAAGACTAATAATTTTTCAATTATATTTCTCATTGATTTTTTTTTCTTTTCTTAGCTTTTAATTACTTTTAAAAGACTAACGAGATCTGGAAGAAATCTGAGATCACAGCATGCCAACAGTTCATGTTATAAATGGGAGCCAGGGCCTGCAGGTGGCAGGGGCCCTCCTTCGGCCTGCTGCTTTCTCAGCGAGCTATAGAACTCTCAGAAGCATCCAGCCCCAGGCCTGGGCACTGGGCCTCTGCATGGATGCTACATCTCTATGGGACAGAGACCCTCCCAGTGGGAAGAATAACGACAGTCAGCATGGTTCATCTTGACTAGTAATTTGATGGGTCTTAAAATCATCAGGGAAACAAAGCTCTGGAATTTCTGTGAGCGAATTTCCAAGGGGTTAACTGAGGTGAGAAGACACATCCTAAATGTGGGTCACACCACTCTATGAGCTAAGGAACCAGTCGAGTAAAATGGAGAGTGCATGCTCCACCCCTACCTCATAACTGGTATACAGGTAAGCAGCCACTTCACACTTCTCCCTCAAGGCCTCCCACCATGACAGACTGTATCCCTCAGACTGGGAGCTAAGAAAAGACCCTCTTTCCTCAGTTGCTTTGCCAGGTATTTTGTCACCCGAGATACGCTGTGGCATATTCCTTAAAATTTGAGTTTCTGAAGCTCATGTAGAATGTGAATTAATAACTTTAGAAGTAACATCATGAAAATCAGGACGATGCTTCATCATAGTTTTTCCCGAGTGAGAGTGTAAGTAGGTGTGGGTGTGTGTCTATGTGCCCATGCACACCACTCTTGGCACTCATTGAAATGAGCCTCCGGTGGCAAAGGAAGGTTTGCTATCAAAAGTCCTCGTTATGTGAAGTGGTCACTGCAAACCAAATCAGTATATTCTATTAACACAATAGCCATGGGCGCATTCCTCCCAAGTTCCAAGGGGAGGAGGACATTTTTATTCTTGGTCCATTAGCTTCTCAGCAACCACACCAGCTTTACACATTTACACATGGCATCAGAGCAATCATATCTAATATTCAGAAAGGAAGAATTAGTATAACATTTTACTCCAACTGCCCCACCCAAACACATCTGTCCTGACACTAAGTAAAGCAGATGTGCTTGTTCAACACCACCCCACCCCCCAAGCTGCCTAGGCTGCTGAGAGGAAACAGCACACATCTGTAACCCCAGAGCACTGGCTGGGGCTGTGGTCTCCAGTTCAGATAGGTCCTTCAGAGCCTGGATCCCATTCTCCATCACCCTCAGTTCCCAATTTTGAGTCCTCCCTGAGTGACACCCACACCCCACAGTCTTTTCCAATAAATTCTGTTAGAAACTTGCAAGGTGCAGACTTGATTTCAATCAGCTCACTCCTGCTCCTTCAATAATCTAATAGTGCTCAACAGCTGAGGGTACATTTGAGTTTAATGGGATTTACCTGCTAGCAATAGACTTCTCATGGCTTCTTTATAGCCACAGTTTTGAGCAACCTGGCTAATTCAATCTCACAGGCTCACCTGTCATCCTGGAAGCTGAAGCAATGACTTGGAGGAGAGTAAATGAGCGACCTTTGTGGGGAAATTCCTGAGATCATCTTTCTGACATTCTGCACTTTCTCACTGCAGAATACTAATTGGTGTCAGGGAGGCCTGCGGTCCACTGCTTGTGTTGAGAAAGGTGTTCTCTGTGTGTTTAGAAACTTTGCTGCTGTTGTTGATGAATGCAATATTACTGCAACAGAAAACTAGATTTTTAGTTTGAAAGTTTTTTCTTAAAAAAGATTATAATCTGTAGGATTAAATTCTATTGCATTCATTCTCCAATAAATTCTACATAAAATGGCTAAGCTACACAAGAAGACCATATGCTGAGACTTGCAATCTGCATAAGCTATCTCTTCTTGTGCAGTGATTTGGGTTTCCTTGGCTGAGAAGAGGGAGAGAATTGCCTCAATTGTGTGTGTGTGTGTGTGTGTGTGTGTGTGTCACACAAGAGGAGATGTGCATGCTAAGTGTGCATGCAAAAGCCAGAGAAGTTCTGATGTTTTCCTCTACCTTTTCCCTAGCAACTGTGTTCTCTCAGTGAACCTGGGCTTGCTGTTTCAGCCAGGCCAGAGGCCAGGAAACTTCAACAACCCTCCACACACACAGCACTGGAGCTGGAGCTATATCTTTTTACAAGGGTGCAAGGGATGAAACTCTAGTTGTCCTGTCTATGCAGCAGGCCCTGTCCCTTCTCCCTGGTGAAGATGCCTTCTTCACCTAATGTGAGGTGCCTTTTCCCTGGACTGCCTTACCTTTAGCTGAATGTATAACCACAGAAAGCAAACTCTAAGGTAGCTCTCAGAAAACTGGGAGCTGTATTCCACAGTGCAGAATGCATGCCACGCACTGTCCTCCAGGGAACCAAGGGAAGAAATGTTGCTGTTCATCTCAAAGGCCAGTATGAGGATCAGGGACTCAGAAAAGCATCTGCAGATACAAGCACAGTGGCACAGCAGACAATCTGACACTTAATAGGTAAGCAGCAAGGAAAGTTAGCTTTAATCAAACCTATACTCCTGTAAAGCTGAAGGAATCAAAGGACCTAAGAAACACCAATCCAGGTAACACTTATTTCAGGAGTTAATGTGAGACTGTATCATCATTACAGTTTAACAAAGTCCAAAGAAAACGAGAATGAGGAGCAGACCATCAATGCTGTGTGTCTTCTTGGATGTCATAGTGACAAAGAGCAATGAAAACATATGCAGGCTTCACACTCTGGGTAGTCTGCAACCTTGAGGCTCACTTTGAAATACAACTAACACTGTGGTCACACTGGGCAGTAAGCCTCTGTCATTAAGTGACAGCTTTGCCATGACAGTGCGTTCATTCTCCCCACAACAGTAGACGATAAGGTGGGTCTGCTTTTTATGTTCTCCTCTCATGTGTCCATTAACCCTTCTGCTTCACCATTAACCTTCTGCTTTGATGCTGTAAAAGGGCCCTTACCAGTTACTAGAACCATCTTCCCATCCTCCAGAACTATGGGAAGTAAGGGGCGTTTTGTTTTTTTTTGTTTGTTTGTTTTTTCTACAAGATACTAAGTATCAAGTACTCCCTTACAGCGACAGAAAGCTGCCTTAGGGATAAAGCTGAGGACCTGATGAAGCATCTGCCTACCACAGAGCAGCGGGCAACTTACTTGCTTATGTGAAGTAAGATCATCAGCCATCACAGTGGCTGGTACACACGTGTCTGTACTCACTCTGCACAGTGAACAAGAGAAGCCCCATGCATTAGTTACCTTCCTTGTGAACACAGCCAAATATATGAAAAGATGCAACTTAAGAAGGGCTTATTTGGCTCGAAGGATTTAAGAGTTCATGGAAGTGGAAACGTGGCTAGGACCAGAAAGCAGAGAAGAGCAGACACTGATGCTCAGCTCAGTTTCTCCATCTTCCCTTTCTCTTCGCTTCAGGCCACCAGCCTCATTTCTGGTTCCACTTCCATTCAAATAGGGCTTCTCTCCTGGGTTAAACTCTCTAACTATGTCTTCAAAGACGCACAGACATACAGGGGCCTTCTAGGTGATTCCAAACATAGTCTGCTTGACAATGAGGAGTAACCATGTCACCCAGGAATATCACAAAAGGAGACAGACAGAATTAACTCCAAAGCAGACAAAGCACCAGTCTATGAAAGTATAACATGCCAGAGTGAAAGACTTAGAAACCCACCCAAGAAATAACAAGAAGTCTGAAATATTTAATTGACTGTTGAAAACTGATTATGGAGACATGGGTTTGACAAAAAAAAAAAAAAAAAAATAGTGAGTTATATACTGGAAAAAAATTGCAGTCAAATATTTGGAAAACAATGTAGTTTTGGAAAGACTCAGAGATTCTCAATACATCGTCTTATTAAAGGGTCCAATCATTAAAAAAAGAAAAAGAAAGTGTGATGGCTGGAGTTATGGTCCAGTAGGTAAATGTGCTTGTTCTGCATGAATGAGAACCTGAGTTCAAGTCCCAATACCCACATTAAAAACCCAGGCACAGCTACACGCGCCTGTAACCCCAGCACTGGGGAGAGAGACCAGTGGATCACCAGAACTCCATGGCCAGCTTAAGTTCAGGACAAGAAGCCTTGTCTGCTGGCAGTAAGGCAGATAACAGAGGAAGACACCCTAAATCCTGCTTATAGGCACATGCACCTGCAAATTCCATGTATCCAACACACACATACATACATACACAGAGAGAAAGAGAGAGAGAGAGAGAGAGAGAGAGAGAGAGAGAGAGAGAGAGACCCCATTTGATGGTATTCAGTTATCTCCAAGTTAATTCTTAATTGGTATCTACTTAGAACCATGGGACTAGTTCCCCCACTTTGGGAAATGCCATATTCTGAAAAAAAAGAAAAAAAATTCAAGTACACACTTAAGGGAACTAGCACTGCACTCTTACATAAAAGGACTTCTGGAAATCAGTGTCTCTCACTTTCCTTCCCACTCAATCGTGTTTTCTGGGATTTGGTGTACTAAAACACAGGCAGGATGAAGTCTGCCCAAATCCCAGGCCTTGCCCGTGATGCCAATGAAACTTCAGCTCAGTTCTAGGTGCTCACTGCCCAGTGGGAACATCTTCCCCTCTGTCCCCTGACTTCCCATAGTGTCTGCCAACCTCAGGCACTACTACATGGAGGCTAAGAAGCTGGTGATGAAGATGGCCTCTGCCAAGCCCCAGCTCTGCAGAACCCCGCTCTAAGTCCACAATCAGAAGCTCACCCACTTCCCTCAGTCCCGGAGCAACAGCAGCTTTTGAAGTCAGGGCCCATTCAGAAGTCCACCATTTTGTTTTTCTTAACCTAGCCCTTCAGTATTTCATTCCCCTTTCCTTATGCTAATTTTTCTCCATGGCAGAAACACACGTGGCCTCTATAGTTCTAACTGGGTTCAAATGACAAACACAGGACCGAGTAGGAAAATATGCATACAGTTAAATCTGTAAGTTCTTTCCATTTCGTAACTACGCATGAAATATTTATAGAGTTTAGAATAGCAGCTTGTGGGGCAGATGCTTGTTTTGTTTGTTGACCAGGACTAAGCGCCAGCAGTTGGAAGACCCCCCCCCACACACACACACATCAGTACTAATTTCCCTGAATGACTGGCGTGTGTCAAGGAACAAATGAAGGAGGATTAGCACTCAAATCTTCTCACTGCTCTAACAAAATGTCTGGCAAACAACAGAAAAGGAGGAAGGGATCCGCCTGCTCTCTTTCTGAGGCTTTCCTCCAGCGTGAAAAGCAGAGTGTGGACAGCATAGCCAATCACATCATCAGGCAGGAAGCAGAGAGGGAATGAATTCACTTCGGCTCCCAGGCTCTCCCCACATCCCACCATATTCCAACCTAGACCCATGGGATAGGACATTCCATATTCCTAGTTCATAGTGCCTTCTCCTGTTGTTACTCTCTGAGAAGGCTCTCACAGACACAAGTGGGTGAGCTCCACCAATCTACTAGGGACTTATCCAATCAAGTTGAGAATCAAGATTAACCTTATGATATACATTGGTAAGTCATTCGGGGTAATTAGATGACTGTCCTGAACGACTTAAACAATCACAGAAGGTGGCCTGATTCCCATCAGAGAGAAAAGAACCTAGCAGGCAGGACTTTGTGGTATGTAGCTATGTAAAACATGGAGGAGGGGCAGAGAGCCAGTGGCTACCTCTCAGTGCGGGTTAGGTGGAGAGCCACAACCAAAGAGAGGTCCTGAGGCTTGCTGTTGATTTGGCATGCCTTTACAGTTCCCTGGAAACATTCATTATTGTCTACTGTGGCACTCTGTAGTGCAGTGGTTCTCAACCTTCCTGATACTGTGACCCTTGATCCCTAATCACAGAATTATTTTGTTGCTGTATCATAACTGTAATTTTGCTAATGTTATGAATCATAATGTAAAAATCTGATACACAGGATAGCTGATATGTGACCCCCAAAGGTGTCTTGACCCACAGGATGAAAAGAACCACTGCTATAGATGTTGATGTGTAAGATTTCAGGTCTTGGTTCAAACTTATAATTAAAATCCCACTGCCTCGAGACACATTTCAGAAGGACCACATTCCTTAGTCAGAGGACACTTGCTGCATTAACAGTCAGAGGAGGAAGGGAGAGGCTGATTAACATTCCTCAGACCATAGGGAAGGGGACCCACCTATGTGGGGAAGGCCCAGAGCACAGAGGCACATTCCAGAATGGGAGGTGGTCAGGAAGCCAGACCCTTAAAGTAATAAACCTGGGCAAATGAAAGAAAGTAATGTGCGAATCTGAAATCTGAGTCAGCCTTTGTGACTGCCCTCATGTACTCTGTATAAGAACTACTCCCAGCATTTTTTCGGGGCACTTTTGCCGGCTTGAGAGAGAGTCTTGGTGCACCAGAATAATCATTAAACCTCATGTTGTTGCAGCGAATCCTCTATCCGTGTTTGATTCTGGGGGAGCAAGTCCCCTGGTTTGGATCTTAGAATCCAACATTCCAACAGGTGCTTTGTGCTAAATAAGTGTCAAGGTCCCCACTGAGTTAGACATCAGCAAAAACATACATGAAGTGTACTACTTTCTTACATTAAATTCATGTTGTTCTCCTATAAGAACTAAATGTGAATCTAGAGTTATATAGATTTGTTCCTTTTGCAATTTCACTTGATTATGTATGTATATGTGGGCAACTGTGTGCCACAGGATGTATATAGAAGTCAGAGGGCAACTTTTTTTGGAAGTGTGCTTGAAAGGAATAGAAACTTTTTGAGACCCCTAGCTGATAGAATGGAACCTAAGACCCCTAGCAGATAAAGTGGAGCCAGGCCGGCTATGTTCCAGGAACTTAGCTGACCACAAAAAGGTGGAACCAAGAATGCAGGTTGGCCAGTTCACGAGCTCTAGGTTCTAAGAACTAGCTAACCACAAAGTAGATAGTCGAGCAAGATTAAATTCCTGAGAAAAGCATGTACAGGGTGTTCCCCACATGACTGACTAAATGATGGGCTGGTACTTTCCACTGGAATTCCCCCTCACCCCCTGGTTTGTGGGGTTTTTTTTTCCTTTAAATACCCCTCACATTCTGCACTTGGGGTCAACACTCCTCTGCCCCTGCATGGGTTATGAGTCTCGACCTCAGCAGGCTGATCCAGAAATAAACCTCTTGCTGACTGCATCAAGAACGGTGTCTTGTGAGTTATTTGGTGGCCTCGATCTCCCGAGACTTGAGTGAGGGTCTCCCCTCTCAAGGGTCTTTCACTCCCACAATTTCCCATCTCTCTGATACGAACCACTTGTCTCAGAATTTTGATTTATCAGCTGTAACTGAACTCAATCCCCACATAACAGGTAGGTGATAGACATGACCTTGTAACTAACTGACTTTGTAGGCATGACAGATCCCACCTCCCTTAAACGGTCTCAAGGTCCTCAAAGGGTGGCCTCATCAACACAAACCAACTCAAATAAGTCTGAAAGGGGTACAATAAAGGTGACCCTATAACTTAGAAAATACAAATTCTTAGGGCTTTAGAAGGTCTGGGCAGGAACCTGAAACACATACAACTAGAACACACAATGATTGATAGATAGATAGATAGATAGATAGATAGATACATACATACATACATACATACATAGATAATACATAGATGCATAGATAGATATATAGATACATAGATACATAGATGGGTAGATAGAGCAAGCTATGTATATATGTATATATGTATGTATGTATTTATGTATGTATGACATCCTAGGGAAAGTTATCTTTAATTATAACACTGACTCTGCCTGTCTCCTCCTACAACTCTACACAAATATTACCTGAATGAGCCATGAAGTACATATACTGTGCTTGTAAGAAAGGGATTCAAGAGCATACATTTTAAATATATAAGTACTATCCTCTATAACTGTGAGAGAGCATGAAACTGACTTTACAGCAGGAATGAAAAAAGCTACTCCTGGATTGAGCATTTTATATACTTCAAAAGAAATGTAAAATTCTAATTGCATTGTATTGTTTATATTATTTGTAAATGTGAAATTCTTAATCACAAATATCTTAAGGGCAGACTGAAACAAAATAATTTAAATCTTAACTTTGGTTGTTCCATTATATAGAAAGGTAAAATATTGATGGCCAAGGACATTAAACAGAAAGCAACAAACTTCTAAGAAAAACCATTAAACACATATTTATGTTAATGCTACACCCATTTAGCAAGCACTGTGTTGTATAAATAGCTTAAAGGTGGTTTTGTAGGACAGTGTCAAGCTAAATGCCCTTTCATTTGTAAACATTACTTTTTTTTTTTTTTTTTTTTTTAATAGGGAGTAGGTGCTAAGTATTGAACTTGGGTCCTGTTCAAGAGCAGCATGTGACCTACAGCTGAGCTACCATTCCAGGTCCTGATAAACCATGCTTGAGTTAACTATGTTGTTAAACAGCTGATAAATGACCCAATATCTGCTCACAAGGCACTCCTAGTCCTAGCAGTAAAGACAAAAACCAAAAGGCATAGCATAAGCACTGCGACCCCCAAAGCTGACCCTGCCTCTAATCAACCACCTCCTTTCCCCCAAGAATGATGTCAGCATCTTCATGATAAAGTGCTCCATCAACTAGAGACTATCAGCAAGAGTTGGGATCCAAGGCAAACCTCCTTGCCTAATGTAGTAATTCTCAACCAATTCTCCTGAGCCCTGTGTCAGTGAGACCTGCCTGTTCGCATACTGTTCGTGACTGTTCTCTCATTACTGCTGCGGAGTTGAGAGACCTCAGCAGACATGTGTGGTCAAAAGCCTAACGTGTCTACTGCCTGGTCCTTTCTTGCAGACCTCCATGGGATATACAGTATGAAGTGACAGGGGAAACCCTTGAGAGTCCAGGGGAGCAAACAGCTGCTAGTGCTCAGAAGCCTGTGCCATCAAAGTCCCACAGAGCAAGCACTTCCTCCTCACAGGACAAGCACAGCGTAAGCATTCCTCCTCACAGGACAAGCAACCAAACGCAGACAAGCAGCCCTCCTCCTGGTGCACACATTCAAAGATGATTGTTTTATTAAAACAAACAAGCTCATTGATTGTGACTAGGAAACATTTCTTACCAGAAAACCATATAGGATGGCTAGTTTTATGCCAACTTGACACAAACTAGTCATTTGAGACAGAGACTCTTAATAGAGAAAATGCCTCCATAAGATTGCCCTTGTTGGCAGCTCCGTAGAACATAATCTTGATTAATGATGGATGTGGAAGTGCCCTACCCATTCTATATCATCTGTAAACAGGAGGTTCTGGACGATGTAAGAAAGCAGGCTGAGCAAGCAATGACGAACAAGCTAGTATGTAGTGTTCCTCTGTGGCCTCTGCTTCAGGTCCTGCTTTCAGGTTTCTGCCTTGAGTTCCTGCTCTGACTTCCTTTGATGATTGACTGTGATATGGAACTGTAAGCTAAAACAAACCCTTTATTTCCCAAGGTGCTTCTGATCATAGTGTTTTATCACAGCAATAGATAACCCAACTAAGACAGCATATGTCCTAGTTAGCACCAGCAATCAACTTGATGCAGTCTGTAGTTATCTAAGAAGAAACCTTCAATTGAAAAACTGTCTAGGTCACACTGGTCTGCAGGCATGTCTGGAGTGACTGGCATGATTATTAATTTATGCAGGAGGATGTAGCCCACTGTGTCACCATCCTTGGGCAGGTGTGATCCTGGGCTGTGTAGGAAAGCTAGCTAATGATGAGCCAGAGGGCCAGGCAGCAAGCAGAGTTTCTCCATGATTTCTGTTTCAAGTTCCTGCTTAAGCTCTTTCTCAGATTCCCTCAATGGTGAACCACAACCTGAAAATGTAAGCCAAATAAATCCACTATTCCCCTAAGTTGCTTCTGGTCAGAGTGTTTCATCATAGCTACAGAAAGAAAACTAGAACACCCTGTAAGCCAATGCCCTTCCTCTCTGGCCCAGGTCTCTGGTGAAGAAGAAATGGGCTACTTCAGGGCACCAGCACAAAGAGCGGCAGGCCAGAAGATTCTGTTTATGCTATGTCATTTCCCAACTCATCAAATGATCGGCATCCACTAAACCACAATGAGACTCTGTGATAGGGAAGACGGACTGAGTAGTCTACCTGGGCAAATCCCAGCTTTGTGCACATTTTTCGTAGTGTGCAAAACACATGGGGCTACGGAATCAGAAACTTTACCACACACCTTCCCTAAATTACAAAATGAATCAGTAGTGACAAAGAATCCAAATATACACTGCATGTCTCTGAGCCACAGCATGGTAGTGCCACAGGTGTTACTTTCTACTATGCTAACATTTTTACCACTGGAATGTCTCTGGAGCACACACTACACGTCACAAACCCTACTGTGTGACAAGGCCTATAGTCCTCTGTATCAAGTGCTGACAGAGAATGAACACTACACAGGTGTGGCTTCCCCAGCCTCATCATGTCACTGGAGAGAAACAAAGCCTCAGCCTTTCTCCCCACACAAAACTGAGCTTGCTCAGCTAACTGAATAAAATGGCCTTTTTAAAAAGCTGCTCAAAAGACAGGCCTGAGAGTATGTGCCTTTGATCACAGCACTGGGAGGTTGAGGAAACATTTAGTGAAACTTCTAGGTACTGGTTATTCAAAATAACCTCTTCACACAGGAAAGTAGCATGTAACCATACTTTCTGGCTACTTTATTGAGTTCCTATATTTGCTGCCCTTCTCTACCCAAACCCCTTCCAGCCCCTCAACACTAGGTAGGCAAGAATGAAGGTTAGATCTCATTCTAGTAGTTACTGCTCATTGGGGTGTTGAGTTCCTAGGGGCAAGTTCAATTTTCACCATCAGAATATCTCCAACCAGCAATCCAACAAACAGCAAAACCACCATCACAGCCTCTAGGGGATCTGGCATTTTTATATTCTCTCAAGAGTTCTCATAGAATTCCAAAAGTAAACTATCTTCAGCTGGCAAAATCACAGCCCTGGCAGAGCAGGAGACAAATCATACTCAGCGGCTGTGGACAATCTGAAGCAGCCCATATCCCAGACCTGAGATTAAAACAAAAGCATAGTCACATAACATAACTAAATTCTCACTACAGTAGCCCGTAACAACAAGCACACTTCACTCTAAGGAAGAGCACACTGGTGTGAGGATGTTGACCTTAACTTAAAGTTTGGCAGTACCATTTGGATTTAAGAATATAAACCATGTTTTCAAATTAATTTTCACAAGAAAAACATTCTTACCTCTCTAAATCAGAGTTTGCAAACTGAAACCTGTGTGCTGCCATCAATCTTTTGCCTATTTTTACACATAAAGTTTTATTGGAATGCAGCTGCGTCCATTCATTTCTACACCTTCGAGGATTGCCATCATGTGGCGATGACTGAACAAAGGAGTTGCAGCAGGAAACATAAGGTGCATACCTCTAAAATATTTGCTGTAGGGTATTTCTCAGGACACTGGATAAACCATCAATTTCCCTTAAAAGTTCTTACTATGCTACTGTGCCACTGTGCATGCGTGTGTGCGTGTGCGTGTGCGTGTGCGTGTGCATGTGTCTGTGGTGTATTACAATAGTTCCAAAGACAAAAACCATGTCTAATTCATTCTCAAATGCATTCCCTATGCCTAGGATAGTTATTAAGTAGATAGTGAATAATAATTAGATACACAGATTACTGATGAAAGGATCGTCAATCTAAAAATTAGAGAGCCTAGCCTGCCTTCATAGAGGGCAACAGCAATGGCCTCTATGACACTAAATTATATTAGACAAGGCCAGGTGGTTCCCAACTAACAGTTCAATCATCCTATTTCAAGAACACCACAGTTTTTCAGTCTACGTGATCATTTCTCTTGAAGACTCCAAAGCTGAGATGTTTCCTCCTTCATTTAGCCCTGCACTACATACCAATGCCCAAACAAGCAAGCTGAAATACAAACCCACAGAGAAGACGCACCTGAGACTCTGGCTGAGCACCTCACTAGGGACAGGTCAGGCAGAGGCTAGAGAGCGCTTAAGATCATGGGCAGTGAAGACAGAAACCTGCCTCTGAGTCTCAGACCCACAAAGACAAAGACCACAACCCTGTAACATGATGCGACCTGGGACAGTGGCATTGTGACAGTGCTTTTTATTATTTTTATTTTTAATTTTATGTGTGGGTGCTTTGCCTGCACGTATGTCTGTGTACCACGTGTGTGTGTAGTGCAGTCCCTATGGAGGCCAGAAGAAGGCATAGATCCCCCTAGAGATAGCGTTACAGATGGCTGTCAGATAACATGCAAGTGCTGGGAATTGAATTTGGGTCCTCTGGAAGGGCAGTCTGTGCTTTTAACTGTTGAGCCATCTCTCCAGCCCTACTCCTGCTAAGCTTTTAATGAAGTGGGACAGATACAGGATGATCTCTAGGTGCAGAGGGGAAACTGAGAATGCTGTTCAGGTCTGAGAAACAGAACAGTTACACACTTTCCCTACATTAGGAGTCAAGCTGACCTTCTGGGGCCCACTGCCTTGGTCAGCCCACTGTCAGCTACCATTTGCAACCAGTGCAGTCCTGTATTTAAGCATATATCACCTTACCTAACACAAAACAGACACTCAACAATGCCTCCATTTTTATAACTATTATAGCATGATAAACATCAAGGCTGTCGAGCAGGGAGCTCGACAGATTCCACTAATGTGTGCACAGAAAAACGTTCATAATCCTTTACATTGAAAAAGAAACCTGAGCTTCTTCCATTTTCCTTGTCATTCCACTCAAAGCTACAGCCACCAATGTATGGTGACTGCATGCTTTAAATGAATGTGCTTTAACCAGAAACCCGAAGCAAAGCAAAGAAACAATAAAATGGGTTTAGGGTTATCAGAAGGACATGGTTATGTTTTCTGGCTGTTTCGCAGATGGTTTCAAGTAAAATTTCTCCAATTCTATGACAGATAAGTATTTACCAGAAAACGTTAAATATTTATCATATCAATATTCATAAACAATGTAGTACTACAGTCGGCTGGTTTCTGTATCCAAGTCATTTACAGAGGTCAAGCTTTCAAATACAGAAAAAGCAAATCAAATCCTCTATATTTAAAAATCCAAGTTCTAAACCCTAACACACAGACACACAGACACAGACAGACACACAGACACACACACACATATAAACACAAACACTCATTTACTTCACAGCTGACTCCTGAATTCCATACTTGATTTCCATGTGTTCTAGAAACTATATAATAATGAAACTGATGAAGTTCAATTATTTGGTCCCCAAGATGGCATGAAATTAAATCTATATTCCATAATGAAATTCCGGAAAAATACCTGGTTATAGCAAATATCAGTTATAGAACAACTATTCCTATTACTGTCTGTGTTCAATGAGTTTTCTGGGCAGTAATAAACCACATTTTTATTAAGTAACAACATTCTGTGCCCACACAAATCCTACGGTCCAACCTCTTCACAACAGCACCTTACAGGGCTCATGGTACCACTGAAGTTCCTTGGTGCCAAGACAGGCAAAGCTATCCCCTCCTCACCAAGTCCTGCCTGAGACCACTACCACCACCACATACCATCCAAGCCCAAGGAATCTTCAGGCAGACTTCAAGATTCCCAATAAAAACAAAGTAAATTAGTCTCTAAAAAATAAATAAATAAATAAATAAAAATAAAAAATAAAAAGCTGGGCAGTGGTGGGCACATTTCTAACCCCAGCATCCCAGCATTAGGAGGCAGAGGCAGGCAGGCAGGCAGATCTCAGAGTTTGAGGCCAACCTGGTCTACAGAGCAAGTTCATTTTCATCCTTTCATTCTTCCCATACCCAGAGATTTGCTCTTAACATGAACAATACTTTTAGGAGCATTTTGGGGGAAAGAGCCAACAGCTGCTTATGCAGCATCCAGGTCTTCTAAGATAAAGTAGTAAATCATTTATTACTAGTCCCTTCAACCAACGGACTCATTCACCCTGTTAGTATCTCTCTGGTGTTTCTCTTGGTCTGTGTCTTGGGTCTGTCCCCATGCCTGTGGGGATGGGAGCACAGGCATGTAAGCAAATGCCAGAGGACAACGTGTAGGAGCCACTTCTCTCCTCCCACCACATAAGTCCTAGGGACCAAATTCAGGTTCTCAGCCTTGGCAGTAAGTGCCTTTACCCACTGAGCCATCTTGACGGCCTTAACTAATGTTCTTAACTTTTCCCCTGCCAAATCCCTGCTAGGAAAATTGTTAGGACACGATAACAGAAAATGGTGCTTTCCAAACATTCCTTTCTCAGGAATAGGATGGAACTAAGCCCAAATAATATGTAAAGTGAAGCTTGTGTGTGAGACACTATCATACAGGGTACACGCCACACTAACCTACTCCCTCCCTTAGATTATTGATTCCTGGCTCTATCACTAAGTAGGTACACAGCCACCTCTGTATTTCCTCAACTGTAAAGGAGATGATAAGTAGGATATTATAGAATAATACTATAAAGTACTTAGAGTAGTATTTACATGCAACACTGAACATATCATCTACTACCAGTTTTTAGTATGATTCTTGCAATATTCAATAATTCTTTCAAAGGCAGCATGAGATAACCCAGGGTATACAGCCCATAGTGTTCAAATGCACGAGCCATGGCTTCACAGCACACTTATGACTGCAAAGGAGCAGAAGTGGGGGCAAGCCCATCAGCCTTCCCTCTCAGATCCTGCCAGGATTGAGAAACTACACACTTTCAGACCACCTGCCTACCTTTCCATGCTTCAACAGTAAACTGAGCATAGGAAACCGAGACAGGCAAGTGAACAGTGGAAAAGTGTGTTTACACTGTGCTATCAGATGTGCGTGAGAATAGCTGACATCTCAGTGAAGAATGATTCACAAGTGACACATACCCAGACTCCAACTGCAAACCCTGTCGTAGGCAGCAGCTCAAATCTGTGCTTTCACTTTAGCTACGCCACTTGCAGTCAGCTTCACGAAAGCACAGTTCAGGGCACACCTTCTAGTCTGGAAGAGTTGTGCACAGAACGCAGAACCCCACCCTTACAACTTTCAGAGAACCTCCACTTTGCAGTGTGGGATGGTCATGAACTCTGTCCTCTATTTCATCAGGATAACGAGCACTGACTGTTTTTCTTTGGGTCATTGTGTTATTGTTTGTTTGTTTGTTTGTTTGGGAGACAGAATCTCATCATGTAGCCCTGCCTGGCATTTAATTCAAAGAGATGTGTTTGAATCTGCTGCTGCCTCCAGAAGGCTGGGATTAAAGGTGCATAGCACCACACTCAAACGATTGTAATTCCTCTACTAAAGGGCTCTGTCACTAAAATCAAATCCTAAAGTAAAAGCCAGAAGCTCAGAACATGCATGTATCTTCTAAATCAACTCTTCCCTCCCCTTTATTTTCTAGGGCCTTCGAGTAATTGTTTTGGGTGTTTTGTCCAGAACAGCTCCTGCTAGCTATTGAAAGCTCAGTCCATCTGTGAAGAGATTACACAGCCACAACAGAAATGGAGCCTGGTGATACCACCCAGAGGGATGAGAGATGTTCCATTCTATCCAGACAATCAGGAAACACAAATTCATGAACAAAAAGAGCGTTTTAAGAGTCCATCAAAATGAATAAGCGACGTCCTCAATTGAATTTCATTTTTAAGAAATTCTACACAGGCAGGAAAGACTGGCCAACAGATTAGCCTGAAGTGTGTTCTAAGATACACATAACATGCAGCTTGAGAGATTCAGAAACATCTGTGAGAGGAAGAGAGGGATCTTCAAAGACACAAGCTCCTTATCCAAAAGCAGAAAAAGCCCAAGATGAAAATGCAAAGACAATGAAGTGATGACACATATGCAACACTCTTGTAATATACCCAAGACAATCAACATCGGGATCGGATCGGATCGGATCGGATCGGAGACGGCAAACGTCCACTAATTCTGACCAAATGGGAACGGTGGCTTGCAGTGCTGCATGGACTAAGACCATGAGGCTTTGTCTAGACTCATCAGAATAAAATCATGAGTGATTACTGATGTTTGCCACAGGAAGACATAGAATTGTAAATATTCACATGCCAGAAGCAAAATAAAGTTATGTGACTTGGGAGAATGAGACGAGACAGACTCGTCAACATCATCATTATTAATATTACTGAGTATCTTCAATATGCCCAGAAGACGTTAGAGTAATTCAAATTTAAGTGAAATTAAAAAGGGATATCAGACAGGCTAAAATAAAAAAGTGCCTTGAATCTTAATAAGCCCACAGTACATGAACTGCCTCTAATTAGATTCAGGAATATGACTCCGTGTGAAACTAACTAAGGGAAAACACTCATTCAGATGATTTCAGTTTAAAAAAAAATTGATAAGCACTTGCTTCCACTTTATCATACACAGAACTCTACCATAGATTTTAAAAAATGAAAGTATAATCTATTCTGGAGAAATTATACCTGTGAATCCTTCAAAAGCTAAGACATTTTAATCAATAAGGTGGAAGGGCAACTTACTGACTTACATAAATGAACAAAACACTTACTAGTAGAAATGACAGACTGCTGCTCTGAAATCAGTAGCCAGTTTTCATACCCTGCCCCGCCCCGCCCCACCCCTTACTAAATCAACACACAGAAGCAAGCAAGGCTGCCTGCTGTCCACCTGCTCCTCCGCTCCAGCTAACTAAAGCTTTCTCCACATGATGTGCACAGGGTTATCAGAACTTACTTTGCCTAACTGGTTTCTTTCTCAAAGAAAGGAGATTTGCCCAGATAAACTCAGTTTAGGAGGAGCATGTCCACACCTCAGGCTTCTGTCCTCACCGTCCTCACCTGTACCAACTGTAGTCATTCTCCTGTTGCTGGGATCAAACACCCTGACAAAAGCACTGTAGCTGAGAAAGCTTCTGAGGACGTGACAGTCTAAAGGATATTGTCTATCATGATGGGGAAGACATAGAGTCAGGGAAAGGCAGGGAGGCCAAATGATCACATTGCATCTGACTCAGGACACAGTGAACAGAAAGTAGGGTCTGGCTGTAAGTCTTCAAAGCCAGTCACCAGAACCTCTTCTTCCAGTCAGCCTCCTCCTCATAAAAATTCTGTAGCTTGCCCAGATAACAGCAGCTGGAAATTCTAGGTTCAAAAACATGAGCTATGGGAGACACTTCCCATTCAAACCACCACCAATCTACCACTCACTAGAAATGTAAACAGGGTAAGTTAATCATACAACTTGAACTTGGTGTTCCGGGTCAAGCCAGTGATCTCAGCACTCAGGAGGCTGAAGCAGGACTTTCATGTCAGTTCATGTTACAAGTCAACCTACATAATTGTATTATGCTGGGATTTAGTATTGTATGTTATATTTCACAATTTTAGGGCGCTTTCAATCAAATTACAAGCTCCAGTCCCTATACCCTGTCAGATCTAGGCTCTATCACTTACAATCTGGGAAGTCTAGGAAAACGACTTACCCTCTCCAGGCTTCAATTCACCACTCAGCAAAGGTAGGCAGATGGTGAAAGGAACACAATGTACAGCCCCGAGCCAAGCTGAGGAACATGCTCGACCACCCACCTGACATCATACCTGCACTTCTGCCTCTGCTTAGGGTATGTAGTGTTCCCACTGCTGAAGAGCAGCACACAGTTGCATGCAAAGCCCCCGCAGACTCCATGAACCAGATGCTACAGTCAAACCAGAAAACCAGGTAGGCATGATTCAGCAAGGGAGCTAACAAATAGCAACTGAACATAATCTGGAGTAAGTGGACATCAAAGTCTAAATCCATGAAGAAACCAAAATGGAGGCTCATGTCAGCAAAGGTAGGACTTGAGAGGGTAGGGCAGGTTAGAGTGAACCAATCTGTGTTTATCTATCGCGCTGTCACTCTCTCCCTCTCTCCACACACACATTCTGAAGCCTCAGGTCTTTCTCTCTCTCTCTCTCTCTCCACACACACATTCTTAAGTACTCAGGTATTTCTAGAAACCATCTGACAGGTGGGTAGAGCACACAAGCCTAGCTCTGCCGCTCACTATGACAAATGAGCTTGCACAGTGATGAGGGACATTATCCTCTCCAATCACTCAGCAGCTCAGGCAGTAATGAGCGTTCCCTCCTCTCTGCCAGTGACTGGTTCAGCAAAGAGCATGTGACCTAATCCTCACAGTGACCATGGAGACAAAGCCTGATGAGAGTCACAAAGAACTTCTCCAGGAGAAAGGGAAGCTTAAAAAACAATAGTTTTTTGGATATCCATTCTGTTTCTAAGAAATAAAACTTTTTTTTTCAAAACATACTCTCAAAAATATACTAAAATAATTCTCTGATTGAAAATTTAAACAAGTTCCAGGACAGCCAGGTCTACAATGAGAAACCCTGCCTCAGAAAACCAAAACAAACAACAAAAACTTCAAAAAGGCCTAAATGTGTCTTTGGGCTTTTCCCTACAAACTAAGTGAAATGGGCCATGTTGATCACCACTCGGAAGGGTGACAAATGCACCCTCTCTCAGTGAAGACTTCTCTCAGTGACGTCTTAGAAGAATTCAGAGTTCTGGCCTCCATCCACAACTCACACCTAAGGTACCCCAGGTGTCTACACTTTGCAAGTTCCCAGGGTATCTTGGTGCGAGTGGTCAAGGATCACACTGAGGACTTCCCGTGGGAGCTTCCTAACAGCCCCTAATTACACTCTGAGCCCCTCTACCTCTGCCTGTCTGTCTCTCAGCACAGCAGCCACTCATCTGTCTCTCAGCACAGCAGCCACTCATCTGGATCTGAATTCTATGGGCACCATCTCCACTTCAAACCTTCTACTGGCGACATTCAATTAAAATGCTTAGCTGAGCAGCATCATGTGAAATAAACTTCAACTCCACTCCCCAAACCCAATTATTTATAATAGAACAATGCCCTGAGATACACCCATCAGGTTATAAGAGTGCAAGTTAATGAGGAATTTCATTTAACAAACCGTGCTGGCCTTACATGGCACTTATTTGCATTTACAAGGATAAATGCCTTAGGTACCGCACGCCCTGTGAGCAGCTAAAACCTGGGGAATGAAGCGCCCTGCACGGAATTGTAGGTACATGTGCATACAACTTATGTGTGCTCGTGGGCATCAAGCTGGTGACAGACATTATTCCATGTATCATCTGCATCGTTCTCCATGATTTCTCCTCTACACTATGCTTTTCTTAAGTGAGGCTTGTATACAGTTTCAATTAATAAACAATGAACATCAGACAAATTATCAATAAGTAGAATATTAAGTGCAACAAGCATAAAACCAGAAAGAAAAGAACAAAAAGACAAAAAGCCACTGAAGCAATATGGATAACAGGCATACCAGGTCATCAATAGAAGGACGCCATTTTGTTACATCACCTCAGAATAACTGTCCATTTTATCAGCATCTCACGGTGTCTAGAATTACTGATATTAGTTTTGGAGTTCAGGCAGGCATTCAAAGAGATCCTGTTGAAATTAATAACTACATTTTTTTTTTACTTACAAGATATTAGAATTTGCCCTGGTGAACTTTCCAGAATATTTCTGTCTAAAGTAGAAAAGAATAACGATGTGTTCCGTCTGGCAGATGAAGAAAAGTACAATCTTCGTTGTACCAGAGCAATACAATTTGAAATAATGAGAGGCAGCTTCACACAAAATGAACTGGAAACAAGTTTAATTACCATATTTGATGTTGGTCAGGGTACTCAAAAACACAGTCACATAGATGGCACATCAGTTTCCTAACCTCTAAAAGAAAAAGCCAATGTTCTGTGAGAAATAAACGAGTTAATCTGCACAAAATGCTTAGCATTATCACTGTTAATAAGTAGTCGCCATATCATGATTATTGTACTGATTTTCCAGAGGGAATCTGACAGGACTCGTTTGATGAGTCAGCATTAAACAGCAAGACATTAAAGACAGCATTAAAGTCCACAAAGAAGTTAATGACAAAATAGATAACTCCAGAGAATCTCCCCAGAAACATAATGGATCAAACATGATGTAGATGGGACACAAGGAGCATCTCTGAAGAAGAGGTGGAAAGAAGGCAAGATCAAGAAGGCAGCATGCAAGGGGAGCACTGGCTTCTGCCTTCAGAGCACACCACCACCATGCTCTTGGCATCATAGCTATGAACAAGTACACACAAGGCTGAGCCTGTCAACATCAGGCCATGAGTGGAGGAAGGACCCATCCAGCCCTGTCTCTTACCAAGGATTTAACAGGTCAATAAGAATGCCTAGGGGTAGGTGTTCATAGAGCCCCACCCCTCCCTAAAGAGCTACACAATTACTGGTCCCGGGAGAGAAAGAGACATTTTCTTTCACAGCTAGAGAAACAATCCCTTACCTGGGCTCATGTGACAAAACCTAAAGACACAATCAGTCTCTCTTCCTCTCCTTCTCCCAACTCCCTTTCTTTTCCTCTGTCTCAACCCCCTATGCCTCACACACACAAACACACATACACACCCAGAGAGAGAGAGAGAGAGAGAGAGAGAGAGAGAGAGAGAGAGAGAACGAACAAGAACAAGTAGGGTACAAGTAGTGGCACATATAAACCCTGGTGGTAATGAACTGTTCTCTAATTAGACTTAAAACATTGCCAACAAAAGGGAAATCATGCCCAGTACAGAAAACCTAGCCAACTACCCAGAGCTACTGAAGCACAGATCTTAAAGAAGAACCTACAGCCCCCATTTCACTGAACAATCACAATCCCTAGCTACATTCTAAATATTTGTCCTTATATGCACAAGCACATTTAGTCCTCAGCCCTCCTCAAGGAAACTTCTCTTTGCAACAGGAGACCACTACAGAAAGCCACACTATCCAAAATGCAAAGTTGTGGAGCAGACTCATCACATACACCTACAACACAACTCCAGCAACTTCAGCTCAGGGATCATTGCAAAGCAGGGAGTCAGAAAAACTGCTAAGAGCCAGAGGAACACAGAGATTGTCATGACACTCCCTGTCTCCTAGGAACATCAGAAGCTATGCCCATAAAGGATCACCAACATGACTGCCTAAACAGGAAATGAAGAAGGACATCAGCAATAAGCAAGTTAACATGGCGGGGGAAGGAACTCTCCACAGAGAACTACAGGCAACCAAGGAATGCTGAGAAAGGGACAGTCCTCCCCAGGGAAGGGAGAGCATACTAACTGGTTATCCAACTCCACATGGTCAGTCCTGAACATAAGCATGCAAGTAACATGATACAGACTGGACACACACACACACACACACACACGAGATTGAACAGAACTTGGCAGGGAATAAGACGGGACCTGCAGGAGTAAGGAGGAACCAGAGGGCAATGGAATGAAGATGATAATCATGTACTACATGAGACTGTCACAGTGAAACCCATTATCATGGGCAATTAGCATGTGCAGATAAATTTAAAATAAATAAATAAAAATGAAAGACTGCAACTATTTGGGCACAGTCTTCACTTTTGAATTCTCTCCCATCAAAATTAGTATTTCCATAAATTCTTAATGAGTAGGTAAGTACTCCTGAACCTCAACTAGAAGATTAGTATTGTTATAAATCTGGTTAAAAGGAGTTATAAACACATGGTGTGTCTCAGCGCATCACAACAGTCCACAGTGTGCCCACTACAGCATTCTTTAGGGCTCAGGTCAGTCAAGGAATCATTATAGTGTTTTAGTATTTTCCTGTATTTTCTGATTTTTTTGTAATGATGGTCAGCTAAGTTTTCCAAATCAAATTAAAACCAGAAAAGTGGTACCACTGTTTTGATCAGCTATGTCTAATAGCAAGACCTAAACTTCTCCGAGGCTGTCCCTGTTGCCAGTGGGTGATTCACGGCAGCAGTCTGCTCTCTCAAGGGCCCATCTACACGAAGGAGCTGCTTTAAGTCTTCTCAGGCTCTAAGAGAGCCAAAACCTCAGCACAGTCAAATCAACAGCTACCTGACAAACTAGAGGATATAGCCTCTTTTCGGATGATTACTAAAACCCGGCTAGTAACAGTGGAGGACAGCCAAAGGCGCATAAGGAACCCAGCCCATGGCAAAATATTCTTTTCATCAGAGAGATCTCCTTAATATAATTCTATGTCATACACAAATGACACACTGGAAACCAGACTGTCTTTTCTCATACTGACTCACTCGCTCCTTCATTTCAGACCATGAGGTTATTAACCTCTCAGTGACCACTAAGTAAAATCCGGAAACTAACTACAGAGGTAAAGTTAAAACAGAATCAACCGGGAGGAGAGCAGCTGGATGCACCTTGGTGGGAGAGTGTCCAGCACTCCTGAAGTCTTATGCTCAATACCAGTACTCAAGAAGGGGAAAAGGGCCCCGATATTTTGTTTGATGGCTGACCTTGCATCACACACTGGAACCTTATGCTTCCCCAGCTATGCCCATGTTTATTTTCAACATTACAGTTTGCTTAGTAACTTTTTCTGCACTGAAGACCATGCCACCACCACACTGTGGAAACAATACACAGAATACTCGGAGTTACAGCATAAGCTTTTCTAGCCTGAAAATCAAGAGCCATAAAATCTCAACTTACTCCTCACAATCTACTGACAACTCACTGATTAAAGAGCTTCTCAGGAAAAGGAATAAAGTAATTGGATTTTTACAAGGGTGGGGGGAGATAAGACTAGAAGCAATATCTGATTATCCTCTCAATTAAATTTTTTATCACTTATTAATGGGCAGTTTTTCACTAAATGAGAAATAAATTTGATCTCTCTACTTTGCAAGTTATGATGTCATCCAGAAGCCCACACTTTCTTCTGGAGAACTCAAAGTTATTATATTTTTATCAGCAGCAGCAGACTTAACTGTATCCCTGTTAACTAGCAACCAGACATCTTAATTCCACACAACTATCATATTCAAGACATTAAAGACACAAAGATGAAGGGAAATCAGCAAGTGTCCACACAGAGAACGGGGCCAGAGAGAACAGAAAACATGTCATGGATACCATTTGGGGTAAATCCTAAGAATGAACAAAGAGATGTGGGAGGAGGCATCCCACAGCAATGTGGAAACAGACAAGGACATGTAGACCAGAGACAGAGGGAACCTCAGAGCTCAGTGTGACAACAGTGTGTGGGTGGACTCTGCATGTGCATCTACAGGCAGCAGAAATGAGAAAGGAGGGCCAGAGGCTTGGAAGACTGGAAAAGGTCTACATGCCCACGTGGTACCGGGACCTCTACTGTCTAAGCACCCTTTCCGTAGGGGCAGGACTCAGGGGTAAAGCATATGCCTGCTATACAGGAGGACCCGATTTGTCAGTAGCACTGCCACAAGTAAACAGTTTCTGCTCGCCAGGCAGTGACGGAAAGAGAAATTCCTGTTAAGTTTTCTTACATAGTGCTTAACCTAACCTACTCAGATTCCTATTTTAAGAAAGAATGCCATAGAAGCTAGAGAGACGCTCAGTGGTTAAGAGTGCTTCCAGCTTCTCCAGAGGGCCAGGGTTCAGTTCCCAGCACCTGTGTCTAGCTGCTCACAACCTGTAATTCAGCTCCAAGGGATCTAAAGCCCGCTTCCAGCCTCCAAAGGTACACACACACACACACACACCCCTGATACATACACACATAATTAAAAGTAAATCTTAAAAGAGCAGGTATACCATATAATCCTACTTTACAGACTGCCCATAGATCAAACAATATATTAAGAAAAATATACTAAGCTGGGTGTGGTAGGTCAAGCCTGTAATCCAAGTACCTGGAAGACTGAGGCAGGAGGATCACCAGGAGTGCAAAGCCTGAATAGACTGCATTATGAATTCTAGGCCAGAGCTACAAAGTAACACCCTGTCTCAGCTGCCTGGAAAAAAAAATCTACCTATTTACTTATTTAAGTATGTATTAAATTTTGTAATGAAACTAAGAAAGTAACCATGCTAGAGGAAAGAATTCTTTCTTGAGAAGCAGGGAAAAATTTTAAAATCTTCATATTTAACTTACTACATAAAAAAACCAATATTTAGCATCACTAACAAAACAGCATGTGCTACTAAGGGTGCACGCACCAGCACTGGCTGAGCCACCCTACCTGCCCATATGGTATTCGGCTCTTAAAGCCATCTCGGTACCTTGTGTTTCCTTGGATTCTCTAAGCAGGTAGTTGACTCTAAGCAAAAGTCAGCATATGACCTGCCCAAGAACACAGACCCAACAGGGTCAGAGGAGGGACTAGATAGAGCCAGGAGTCTGCCCTAACAGCCTGTGATTACAGTAACTGTTTATAAAACAGAATGAGAGAGGGATCTCTGGCACAGCAATGGAAGTCTGTGTAACAGCCAGACTTTCATGAGACATGAAGCAGGTTTCTATTCCCTGTAAGCATATATTCACTGCCCATATAAAACAGTGTTGGCTTCTGTGTTGGGGCTGAATCATTTCCACAGTTACTTACAGTCCTAAAATACTATAACCCACCATGGAAGCATAATTCCAATGCACGTGTGTGATTCTTAAGACCATCTGAGCTTCTGTCAGTTCCTTCCTAGGAGACAGAAAGGAAGGAAGCTGAGAGAACCAGGGCCCTATCAACCACCAGAATCCATTTCAGATTTTTTTAACTTGATCAACACGTTACAAATGTGACTGAGCCTAACACTGATATGTTTGCTGTCTGTATTCCTGTGCCCCACTACACATCAAAACTGTAAGAAGAAAGCTGCTATGCAGAGACAAAGTCAATTGATTTCACCAAAATATCAAGTTTTAAGGGCAGTATCTCTCTTAATGTAAACTGACACAATAGCTTCATCTGACTTTATAGCCAAGGGTCAACAGGAACATTAAAGCAAATGTCAAAGACCCCTTTCCACAATCTCAAATGGTCCTTGACTCAAAATACACAAAAATCTGAAGAAAAGCAAAACAAAAAAACAAAAACAAGCAATACCACATAGAGAAGAGGTCATATCCAAAACAGAGTCCATCAGATGACCCACACTAGAAGGAGGTGCCTCAAAACTTCAGGCATTTCATAGAGAAAGATGATGCCAGGGTTGCCTAATGGTTTAAAATGCTAGCATTCTGTGGGCAGAATTAGAACCGCTGCAGCAGCATCCGCTCGTGGAGGTGTCAATCCTTCAAATGAGCAGTGCTGAAACAATAGGACGTACAGCTGGAAGTGAATGAATAAACAAGCTTCGCCTTAACCCTACAGCTTACAGACATCCAACATGAATCTGAGATGTACATTTAAAGCTATTAAAAATAAAGAAGGAAGGAGGGAGGGAGGGAAGGAAGGGAGAAAAGGAGGGAGGGAGAGAGGGAGGGAAGGAGGGAGGGAGGGAGGGAAAGAAGGAAATGTAGCTAAAAGCCAGAAAACCACCTTTTATCTGAGTGTGGTGGCTGACAGCTCCCAGCACTCTGGAGGCAGAAGGCTAAGGATCACTTGGCGTTTGAAGCCAGCCCCTTAAGATGCAAGGTAATTCAAGGTCAACCTGAGTTATAAAGACTCTGTCTATAAATCAATCAATCAATCAATCAACAAATTTAAATGTTTCAGAAGATAACATAGCAGCTGCCTTTCAGCTCTAGGGATTGATAAATAGGTCTTAGACATGACTTTAAAATCACAAACCATGAGAAAAAAAGGAGACAAACTGGAGTTGACTAAAGTTCAAATTCTTTTCTCTCTGGCAGACTATGCTAGAAGAATGAGAAGACAAGCTGCAGATGGGGGAGGGGTGGGAGAGTGTACCTGCACACCACATATCTGGCAAACAACCAACACACAGAAAACAAAGAACTTTCAAAATTCAACACTTTAAAAATCAAAACAGGGGGCTGGAGAGATGACTCAGCTGTTAAGAGCACTGACTGCTCTTCCAGAGGTCCTAAGTTCAAATCCCAGCAATCACTTAGTGGCTCATAACCATCTGTAATGGGATCTGATGCCCTCTTCTGGCATGCAGGTGTACATGCAGACTGAGCAGTCATACATAAAATTTTAAAAATCTTTAAAAAAAAAAAAGTCAAAACAGAAAATGGACAGAAGACATGAAAAGACAATTCACTGAAGATATGCAGGAGGCAAACAAGCCAACAGCAGGATATTCATCATGACTGGCCTTACTGAAATACTACTATTGTAACACTGAGATGTTTAACCATACAAAGGCCAACAGGGATTCAGAAACCCCTCACAACACACCATGCTGTTGGGAAGGAGAGTACAACTGGAAACTTCAGATTAACAGCTGTGAGCACAACTCCTTGGGCCTCTCGGCTATCTCCACAGCCCAGTACAGGAGTTTCTTTAAAAAACCAAACATACATTTACAATGTGACCAAGATACTTATCCTGGGAACATACCCTAGAGACACAAATATGTTCAAATAAAATCTGAAACAGCTCTGTTTATAGATGGTTATTTGAGATGGACATAAATTGAAAACAAGCAAACTGTCTCTCAGCAGGTGCACAATTAAAGTAGAATAGCCATACCACCTGCAGCCTGGGTCACACCCTGGAAAAACACATATAATAGACAACATTCATATTATGTTATCTATAATGGCATGTGCGCCAGGAATATAAACTTTGACACATCTAACTTGCACACATCTACTGCCCTCTTCCAAGCCCAGGATTTCCCACCCTCTGCTTGGTGCGTAAACATATTAAGCACAGGACCCCGCATCAAGGCCTCTTCACTTAGTATTTCTTTGTGTGTAATACTCTTTACCCAGATTACTCCACAGTTCATAGCCTTTGGCTCCTTCAGAGACTTGCTCAGCCTTAATCTTCCAATTGCCACTCCTTCAACTATGGGCACCACTGTCCTTCCTAGTTGTTCCTAATAGATAAATCAAGTCGGGTGAGGCAGTGCTGGTATACATTGGAAGTCCTAGCTACTAGGAGGCAGGATGATCATTTAGGAGAACCAAAAGCTGAAGACTAGTCTAACAAACAAACAAAAAATACATAGACCTATATATAGTCCAAGAATGGAGTCCCATGAGAATTCTGAGTACTTGTGAGAAAATGCCAAGAAAAATAAGAATCTTGTGGCCTCGGTTTCTTCAAAACCACAGAACTATCTTGGAATGTGTCCATGCTCCTTCCAGGAGTGAGTTTACTTCAGATTATTCATTACAACTGACTACTGTTATTTGTTTATATGCCTGTATAGAAAAACATGATTTGACACCTGCAGTTTGTCCTTGCACACTTTACTCAAGTGACACTTCTTAAGCTTCAGAACATAAACTGTCAAATGTTCCAGATACAGCTGGCTATTGCATGAGAGTCATCTGCCTTGTTTATTGCCTGTGCATCACCCAATTACAGAGTGCCTGGGATTTGATGCTGCTTCCTGAATTTCCTAAAGTCATCTGTGTTCCCACAGCCTGCAGCCTACTGCAGGGCACACTGCTTCAGCAGCCACTGTGCAAAGCTACACTCAGATCCAGCACTGAGAAGGAGTCTGGACATGTAACAGGTAAGCAGTTTAGTAAGGGGATCGGGGCTCACAGAAGCTGAAAGCAACAGAACCAATCAACAGGGCAGAAAGACACAAACCTGTTTCTGTGCCTTCCATCAGCACTAAACAGAGACCTAACTGTGTCCTGAACCCAGTGTGGCTTTCCCTCCATGATTTCACCTAAAGCACTGATGTCTCAGTTACTCTCCTCCATGCCACCCCAACCCTGCAGTCTGTGACCATCGCTGCTTATGGACCTGCACCCAGCAGGTGCTGGTCAGGACACCACACCTTTTCCTCAGCACTTTCCTCTTCAAGGACTGCTCCTGCACCTTTTCTTTCCATTACAGAAGTCTCGCTTTCGTGTTCATTATTGCTCGTGTATAATCAGCTTTTGATTGCAAGCTGATTATTCTTAAAATTTCAGCTTTATAGTACTGAAGAGCCCATGCCTGGTGTAATGCTTCTGATTACAGAAAAAAGGGGAAAAAAGAAAAAAGAAAAAGAAAAAGAAAAAAAAACAGCTGGATTAAGTTATGCAAGTATTTCTGAAAAGCATGGGGCATTAAACGCCCTGGTTTTGTTTAACCTTGAGTGAGCTACCTGAACAAAGAGAATGGTTTTTTAGGGGGTGACATGTAGAAAAAAAAATAACAGTAATAAGGTTTGCTGTTTTGTTACTTCAGAGCTAAGTGAAAATTATGTGAACTGACACATCTTTATAAAGGGCTGCATGTATTCCAGCCACACTGCTTTTAAAACCTTTCTGGGCCTCCTCTTTGGGATCCAGCATCAAAGCCCACTCCTGTGCCTGGCAATATGCCCCTCCATTCCAGCTTTTCTTTACTAAGTGGTGAGTTTCTCCAACCTAGCACTAAGGAGTAACTGAACGGGAAACTTATCTTGGTTCAAAAACAAATAAAGCTTAAAACATGTCAAATGCTGGCCTTGGTTGCTGAGCTAACTCTCTACAGGTACTAAGGAAACTACTCTCAAGACAAACCCAGACACCAAAGCAGCATATAGAGACCCGAAGAAGCATCTTGTCACCTCACTGCAGGAATATGTGACCAGAACACCATCCATGCCTGTTTCTTCATGCATAGTACTACTGCAGGTCCCAGTGATCAAAACTAGCTTCACAAAGGGGCCAGAGTGGCCCCTGGAACTCTCATTCCTCAAAAAGCACAGAGGATAAATTGTTCACTGTTATTACTATGATAACAATATGTCATATATCATGTGGCTTAGAGAGAAGTGGGTCCTGAAGAAGAGAATGAAGAAGCAGAAGAGGAGGAGGAGGAGGAGGAAGAGGAGGAAGAGGAGGAAGAAGAAATATATATGTGGCGGTCTTGCCTATAATCCCATCACAGAGACTAAGGCAAGCGGATTGCTTTAAGAATTTCAGGCCAGCCTGGATTACACAGCCAGATTCTTTCTGGAGGGGAGAAAAAAAAAAGACATATTCACTCACAGTTCTGGGGCTAAAAGTCCAAAATCAAAGGGCTAGGCCCTAGGACTGTATTCCATACCTGACTCCTGTCATAGCTCTGGACACTGCAGGCCATCTTGTTACTCCCGACTACTGTCTTCATGTTCCTCTGCCCTTTAACTATGTAAGTGCAGCTGAGTCTGCACTTCCCCATTTTATAAAGTCATCAGTCATACTGACTGGATTAGGATCCATGCTAATTATCTGTCTTTGTTTGTTGAGACAGAATTTCCCTGTGTAGCTCTGGCTGTCCTGAGACTCAGTCTCTAGACCAAGCTGACCTCAAACTCAGAAATCCGCCTGCCTCTGCTTCCTGAATGCTGGGATTAAAGATGTGCCCCTCTACACCTGGCTCTGAGGACCTCATTTTAACTTGAGTTCCTGTGTGAAGTCTCTATTTTTCACAAAACCTTACATCCTGAGATACTGGAGTAAGGACTTCAAAGACATAGCCCAGTCCATAAGGGCACAACTCAGTAGGCCACTGTGAGTGCCAGTCTGAGGGACATCAGCAATGACAATAAGGAAGACAATGTCTCTGAACCACAGTACATTACTTTTCAAAATGGGCTTACACAATGACAATAAAAATGCCTCAACCAGGGTCACCATGAGGACTCAGACACTTCCCTGCAAAGGCACAGTGCTGGGATGACCTTGACCAATGTCAGGTGTCTGTTTCCACATAAGCTTGGCTTCAGCTCTCCAGGCTTCATTAACAGCCACTATGTAGGTGAGTCCAAGAGACACAGTACAGCTTAATGTCGGGGACAGGAAGCTGTCTCAGCACCAAGCACACTCATTGTGCGTCTACAACAAGTGAGACTTATGTTCTAGTGAAGCGGCAACTGTCTCTGTCCCCACACTGCTTTCTAAGGCACCGCCTCCTGAGCTTAACAGTACACCTTTGTCACACTGAGCCAATATGCTGGAAGCAAACGTGAATATAAATATTTTATAGACTATCATGAAGAAAAATATTTCTAGTAGACATTTTAATTACACAAGGGAAGTCAAAAATATAGCTCATACTACACACTGAACATTTCTAGAAAGGTGAATATTAACGTAGACTTTTATGTATATATATCAATGTTCAGACTACCCAAAAGGAAAAAAACCACCCAAGTATTCCCTGAAAGATAGACGGTAAATAAAATTACATACATGAACACATATATATTTATATACACATATACCCCCCCATAAAATATTATGCTGCCTTAAGAAGGGTATTGTGACACATAGTACAACATGGACATATTCTGAAGCTATGCTAAATGAAATAAGCCAGCAAAGAAAGACGAGCCTCACTTAGTGCACGCCATCGTGGGACCTGCACGGTGCTGCCCTGCTGGGGGGTGGGAGGGTGTGAAGTGTGTTTAATGAACATAGAGCTTTGGTTGGGAAGATAGTTCAGTAGCGACTAGCAGTAGGTGTACAACAAGAGAAATGAGTGGGTGTGTGTAAAGACCACATGATAGCTCAAAAGCTTAAGATGGTCAACCGCACATCACATATAACAAAAGCAGCAAAACTAAAAACTAAGCATTTGTATTTTTAAATCCTCAGAAACTTTGAGAAACATAAGCAAGGTTTTAGAGGCATTAAAAACATTTGCTGGTCCAGTTTTTTAATCAGACGAGCAGTTCCAAGGTTTCCGACGAGGCTCAGTGTACAGCACTGCCTCGGAAGTGTGTGGCTCCAGCCCCACCGCACTTCCTTTATTATTTCCCCAAACGTAGCAAATGTAAACACCCAAGCGCTGTCCTGTTCTAGTAATTAACCCTGTTTAAACAATAACCTAGACTTCAGAGTTCTAGGCAAGAGCTTGTCTGAGCCAGAAATGGACTCCTCAGGAACAAAACACCTTCAAGAAAGGACACAGGGTGCTGGGGATGTAGCTCAGTTGGGAGAGTGCTTACATAGTATGCAAAGGTCCTGGGTTCTATCCCCAGCACCACAGAAACAGGGCACAGTGACACACAACTATAATCCCAGCACTGAGGAGGTAGACACAGGAGGGTTGAAATTCAAACTTATCCTTGGTTACATACTGAGTTTGAGGCCAGCCTGGACCACATGGGTCACTATCTAAACAAGGAATGAAACAATGAGACATGTCAACATGAAGAGAAGGGGACCCACCACTGCACAGCCCTACCTGGGGACCTTTAATACATCTTCATATAGAAGTTTCTCATCTTTTATATCAAGTTTAACTCAGTAAATTTTCCTCCATATTAAAGTACATTTTATATAAAATATAGTCATAAAATCCATTTATAGCACTCATAAAAGCCTCCCCATAAACTGGCATCAAACAAAAAAGAAGTGATCCAAGACACTTGGGCCCTGCACTGGTGGGACTGGCATCTAACCCTACAATCCTTTAGCCCCTTGGGAACCGGCAGGGAAGTCACATTCCTTCGCCTCAGTGCCATGCGCTCTGTGATTTAAGCCACACTCCCTGCAGCCAAGTCCAGCTGTTCACTGCTCAATATCAGCTTTGCATCATGGAGTGCGACTGCCTCCAACTCCATCATCTCTCTATCCTTGGCTTATCTAATTATCTGAATAACACCTTTATTTTTTTTCCTGTTCATTATTTTAAAAGTCAGTAAAAAATTCATTTTGTTGTCCTTGTGTTGCTGGCTTTCAATTTTAATGATACTTCACTTTAAAGGCACTTTAAATTTCAACAAAGAAGCATTCATCATTAATAGTTTATTCCCTTAATCAAAAATAATAAGTCCCAACTTTCTTTGTATTACTTATTAAAGGCTTGCACATACCCTCAGGCTGGAATGAGAGTGTATATTAAACGTGGTTTATCTGCTTCCTTGCCAAGGAAGTTAACCCAAATAAGTCCTTCAATCCAAGGCTGTGATCGAGCACCCAACAGCAGGAAGAAGACGACAATGCTAACGGAGGTCAGGATGGCTTTCTTGGAAACTGTGCAGAGAGCACCAGCCATGGTGGAAGAAACTATAGTCACCTTTTCTTCCAGTTGAAATGCTGACCTTCAGTTCCAAGCAATGGTGGAGGTCCAAGAATCTGCTACAGATCACAAGACCCCACAGAGAGCCTCTGCCCCTTAATGTCACTTTCCCTCCCGATTCTTCCAGTCCCCTATTTCCTGTTAATTCTCCACCCAAGACATGGAGTCCAAAGGATTAGAGAGGAAAGCCAGAACTGCATCAAAGCCACTCTTTTATGAAAATAAAGCCACCCAAATAGATATCCTGTTTGCTGATAATTAAACCCAAACCAATAGCTAACGTTTAGTGATTAAGATCCAGGGAGAGGACTCAATGTGCAACTCAATACAAGACCAGGAAGTTATGGTAGTAACTTTGCCTAATTTGCGTGAGGAATCAGAGGCCCTAGGAATTAAACTAACTCCACCAGATCTAAGGTGCCAAAGCCAGGTCCAGGGTACATGTCTGCAGCAACACCGGCAAGATGGCACAAGATATGTGAGCTGGAGGCCAGCCTGGGCTACAGTGAGATCTAAAACCAAGATGAAGAACAAAGACAAAACAAAGCAAAAACAAATGAAGGCTGTGTAGCTAAGTGATGCAAGGCTTCCCTGTGGTGCACAAAACACTGGGTTCAATTCCCAGCACAATTATAATAATAAGCCAACAGCCATACAATGTATCTTTTAACATACCATTTAGGGGGAAAAATCACAAAGACACAAAACGCAAAAGACATCTGCATTTTAGTGCACTGTAAGGAAAGCCAGTCAGTCTTACAATAAATCTCCAAAATCACAAATGTACTAAACCTTGAAAGCAAGACGTGAGCCCTGGCAGAATGATTCCAGTTCTGGGTTATCCCTAAAATCCGGGTGTGATTACCTTATAAACAGCTTCCCATGTGCTCTCAAAAACACTCAGTTTTAGGAATAAAATTTATGAGCTTCTTACTAATGAATGGCTTGAGTGGAATGAATCCTACACCTTAGCGTGGAGCTGATACAGGCTGACGGGACAACCAACTGCTGCTGTGGCTGATCTAGAGGAGGTTCAGCCCAAAGGGAGCCC
The DNA here is from genome assembly GCF_011762505.2 of Arvicanthis niloticus. Lineage (NCBI taxonomy): Eukaryota > Metazoa > Chordata > Mammalia > Rodentia > Muridae > Arvicanthis > Arvicanthis niloticus. The sequence goes on from NC_047666.1 coordinate 35,403,211, forward strand.
TTTATTGGCCATCAGAAAGTGGAGAACAAGAGGCACCAGGTGTCTCAGTGCAGCTCAGGGAAAGCCCTGCCCTGAATGAAGCTTCTGGTCTGACATGTGGAAAAGCTCATTAGACCATGGCTGGATGACAGTACAAAGCAACGTTCTGCAAGTGATCAGTAAGGCTCAGAGAGCTCAGGCGGTCCCCTTCAATACGATAAGTCATTTGTTTTTCCCGAGACAAGTCCAAGAAAGTCTCTTCTTTATATATATATATAAAACCAAATAAACCTTAGGAGGACCTACAACCTGCACCCAAGAATGAGGCCAGAGAAGGAAAAGTTACACCGGCTGCACCATTCCAAAGGCCTAGGCTGCTGCTGGAACTAGTTAAGTCAGGCAGACACCTGGGGAGGGACCCACCATGCTTCACGGGGGGGGGGGGGGGGGGGAGTCTTGTTTTTTACATTTTAAAAATGTATTTTGTGTGCATGTATGTGTGTGGGCAAGGGCATGTCGCCATGTGGTAAGAGGACAACTGATGGGCACAGGTTCTCCCTTCACAGTGTGAGCCAGGAAGGCTTGGAGGTGAGCAACAATACCAGCTGCGCTATCCGCATCCTGCCCTGTGCTCTGCTTTGTAAGCTGGCGCACTTCTCCTTGACACTTCCTTTATATGCCTGTTTCTTTACTGACATCCTAACACACCCAGCAAAAACCCCGGCACAGGGACAAAGTACAGTTCCGAGGGCAGGGAAATCAGAGGTGTTTTATACACGATATAAAATGCTCGCCTCCTCTGCCCAGGAACAGCAACAGCCCTATGTCTCCCTTTTGTCACTTGGCTCAGGGCAGGAAGAAAGGCTAGCAATCGAAACCCATCAAGGAAAGCAGGACTAGAATCCTGTCTAGTCCCTATCTCCTCCTTCCCTCCCTCCCTCCTTCCCTCCCTCCCTCCCTCCCTCTCCCACCCCCACTCCCCAATCCTTTTCTTCCTTCCTTCGGAAAAGGGTTCTTGCATACTTCAGGTTTTCTGAACTCACTTTGTAGCCAAGAACTTTTCAGCCTCGTGCCTCCACCTCTCAAGTGGCAGCATGGCTGGTCTACAAGGGGCTGGAGACGAAGCCAGGAACTTCTGCATGTTAGGCAAGTACCCCGTCACCTGAGTTATAGCCCCAGTACTTTCTTTTAATTTTCAACTTTTTGGTTTGTGGGGACAGAGGACAACTTGTCAACGTTGGCTCTCCTTCCACCCTGTGGGTCTTAGAGATCAAATTCAGGTCATCAAGCCTGGCATTGAGAAACCATCCCCCCCCCAAACTCCGTTGCTCTTCCTTTAATAACATCAATATTTCTTTCCTATCCCCGTGGCCCCAGCTAGTTCATTTTAATTAACAGCATCTGTATAGCCAGTTTTCCAGAGACATCCTAGCTTCTGCCTATTGTCACACAATAATTATTCACAGTGTTCTCAAGTGTCCCAGGATGAATAATAACTTTTGCCCACCCCTCCTTCTCCCATGGTATGTATTTTGTAGATGGAAGGGACCTGTCAATCAATTTATGACACAAAAATAATAAAATATTCAGCTTTTGGAGACACTGCAACATGAAAAAGAAAAATAGATGCAAAAAAAATAAAATAAAATAAAAATCATCACAAAGTGGTGCAGTAGGGACGAGGTTTTAGCCCTAGCAATCTGGCTGTGGCCCTGGATTATGCCTGTGATCTGGGTATAATGACTCACAGCACATATTGGGACATAAGCCTCTCAGATGATCGGCCTCCTACAGGCCTCCAACCTTCTCCACACTGACTAGAACATACTCTAAAGCAGAAAACAGCCTGTGGGGCCGGGCGGTGGTGGCGCACGCCTTTAATCCCAGCACTTGGGAGGCAGAGGCAGGAGGATTTCTGAGTTCGAGGCCAGCCTGGTCTACAGAGTGAGTTCCAGGACAGCCAGGACTACACAGAGAAACCCTGTCTCGAAAACACAAAAAAAAAAAAAAAAAAAAAGAAAGAAAGAAAGAAAATGGCCTGTGCCACTTGCCTGTCTACAAGCCTTCAATGGCTCCCACTGTCCTCCATCACCACAATGACAAGGACCCACTGAATTTGGCCCCATTTCTTTTTCCTCATCTCTCACTGCCCCACCACCCCAAACTGTACAAGGCAGCCCTGCTCAAAGTCCTCGTTCAAGCTGTACACCGAGGACCTCCACAGTGCAGAAACTGACAGATGAAAGGTCTGTGAAGAATGGGTGGGACTGGAGAGGCAGACACCTGGCCCTCTACCCACGCATGGATCCGCACCTACACAAATCTATTCCTTGTCCTCTGCAGCACCTCCAATACCAATTCACACGCTACATCAAGTCCCTGCATCTTACAGTAAAAATAAGTCCTGGAGGCAGGTGACAGGCATGTACCTTCACAGCTCGTGCCTAAATGCTATTCTTTCACAATCATGTCTGTAAGTAAGCTCAGCGTAAACTCAACACACTGATCAATGCCTGAAATGCCATCCCAAAAAGCCAACTCATTTTTTCTGAACTAAATAAGCACTTCCGGCTAAGTAGCCAATTGTACTCACTGTGGTTCTGTGGTTATGGTCTTTTCTCCAGTGTTCTCCTACCTCAAACATACAAGTCACCCATGTGCAGATGGCTTTGCTCCTAACACTACCTCTGTGTGATGGAAGCATGTCAGGAAGACCCACAGGATTTGCTGCACTATCCTAGCTCCCCGCATCCCATCCCTAGGATACTGACCATTCCCAAGGTCTTTGGGGCTAGCCTCCATCTACCTCCTCAGCCTCAAGTTGTGAACATATGAATTGGGCAAATTCATTCCTGTCTCACATGGCTATTTGGTGAAATCAAGCCTAAGGAAGCATGAAATCAGTACCTGATTCTGAAGTGACAGTACATGATAAATGTTATGAGACCTGGGGAAGAACCGTTATTACAGGTTAGTAAACCCTTTTCTTTAAAGGCAAGTCAATTTAGCTTCAAATTCATTGCAACAGAAATAATCACTGTAGGCCTGTGATCTAATCATAATGCCAAATGTTTAATAAATCATACTGAATCATTATAGCCACCTGTGAGAACTCCTTTTCAGAGAAGAGTCAAGTTCAACCATCTGTTCCAGATACGATCACAGAATGTATGCCACATCCTCGAAGCAACTCTGAGCACATATATCGTGTGGAAAGGGCGCAATGAAGCCTACCTTCTGTGTAATTAATATACACTAATAAAATTAATTTTTAAAAATAATCATTTGTTTCAAGTTGCACAGCAGGAGCACTGGGGCTCTCGTATTTGAACTCAGCTGAATTAAATGCAGAACTCGTGCCTTCTGCTACTGTTTCCTAGATCCCAGAGCAAGAAATGGGGGAGTTCGATCACAGTCCAGAGATATGTGCAGTTCCAGCAGGCTGGGCCAACCCAATCTAAATAACCCAAGTTAGAGATGCTAGTGCAGGACAGGCGTGCACTGGGTTCAGCTGGGTGGCTCAGCCCAAACTGGACTTTCTGGTAAAAGGGTTTAATGATTTAACAACATAAGCTATTCACCGGCATGAGGCAGGTGACTTGCTGGCACTAGGATTTTCAACCAGTTATTATGTGACCTTTCTGTGCCTGGGATCCTTTACATGGAGCTTGGAGATGCCACAGGCACCACCACCCTGCTGGGACACTGTGAGGGTTAAAGTCAAAGCAGGTGATAATTAGTCTCTTTGACAATCAACAACTGGTCCCTTCCCCTCTAACCTATATCACCTCTCGGCTTGTTACCTGCCTCTCCCTCCCTCGTCTGTGCAGTCCACTAATTCATCAGACCACAGATGCTTACAGAACACCTAGCTAGAGCAGCGAGGAACAGCAATGCATGAGAAAGTGCCCTCTCATGGAGCTCACACTCTTCTTGTGAGGGGAAAGGGAGACATACAACAGACAAGATAAGGTAAATCCTGTGTTCTAAGTTGCAATGAAGCAGAAAAGGTACAGTTAGCAATCACGGGATAGAAGCAGCCAGTCAAATCATCAGGGAAGGGTCTTTCCAAAGAATTAACACTGAATCTGAGAGTAGATGAAGATGGACAGCAGACAGGGATCAAAGGGAACACTGGTTCCAAAGAAATAAGCATGTGGTCCAATGTAGGACAAGCTCAACAAGTGTCTCAGACCATAGCTCAACAACAGCACCGCCACGGCAGTGTAACCACTGGGCTACGCCACAATTTTGCACTTAGACCACAAACATTTTGAGGATAAAGATATCTCTCATTCTCCCTCCCTCTCCCTCTCTCCCTCCCTCTCATTCTCCCTCACCTCCCCACCTCTCCACTCCATCATAATTATTAGGTATACTAACCTACTCTTTATTCTCCTAAACACTGTATTTATGATAAAATATTTTTCTTTGTAGAACTCTGTAGCAATGAACACACGCAGTAAGCATTCAGAAAATATCTGACAAAAGAGTGCTATTTGTTTGGCTTTCTGTTGTGGAGTTGTGTGATCTGCCAAGTCCTGGGCTCTCTACAGCTGCATCATCCATCCTTCCTCCCCTGCCTAACTGATGAGCGTTATGACTTGATCCTGACTACCTCTCTCTTCTTCACAACACGGCGTTTGACAGGCACACAATCCATTCTCCACTGGAATGCCAGCCCCGACACCCCACCTTCAGCGAATTAACTCCTGATATTAATTTCCAAATCAGCATAATGTTCATATTAGTTTAACTGTTTATACATCAGGCAAAAGTTTTCCAACAACTAAAAGAACATGCCACACAAAGGAGGATTCCAGATTGAGTAGTAAGGAGAGCTGAAGGACAAGTGATCCAGGGTACCAGTGTCCTTTCTTTTCCACCTCCCAACGGACATATTTCAGCAACTTTCTAGGCTTGGTGCCTGCAGAACCTAGCCAGGGAACAAGGGTGACACAGCTCTGGCTATCCTGGGCCAGTGTGCTTAATCACTTTCCCATAAAAGCAGTGCTTTGTTTACAGTGAACAAAGCCGATCTAGTACAGGAGCTATCAGTCACAGGCCTTCCACGTGCAGGTCAAAAGCTTAGCACCCAGAGTCACGGAAAATCCAGCATCCTCTTTAGCAGCAGGCACTGTAGCTTTTCTCTGCTTTTGTTGTTGTTTTGGGGTTTTTTGTTTGTTTGGTTTTGATTGGTTGGTTGATTTCTGGTGGAAAAAAAAAAAAGCCAAACTATTTATTCCCCAGGGGAGTAGGTAGACACAGGGAAGTCATGGCTTACAGCAGTCTCCTGGCTTGATTTAGCTGGTATAAAGGTGTCTATAGCCTTTAACCCTCCACTTTTAAAATCCATGTATAGCTGGGCGTGGTGGTACACACCTTTGATCTCAGGACTCCAGAATCAGAGGCAGGCAGATCTCTGTTCTGGCCTGATCAGAGTTCAAAACCAGCCTTGTCTACATATTGAGCTCCAGGACAGCTAGAGTTACACAATGAGACTGTTTCAAACAAGCAAACAAACAAAAACAAAACACAAAACCATGCATCCATCTGTCTCCATTGCCAGAAGGAGCACTGCACTGAGCTGCTCCTCCCTTCTAAAGCGGCCGACAGCAGAAGCACGGGTGTAAGCTGTGTCCTTGGACAGTCCACAGTCCTCTGAGCTTCAAAGAGAACCACGTGGCGGAAACTCCAAAGCTAGACCTGAAAGGCAGTGCCTCCTATATCTATCTGTGCATTCCTTAAGACACTAGCTTCCCTAAACTTCACACAGCCATCATGAGACAGAAATGCCCCAAAAGGCAGCTCTACTCCACACAGAGTCATTACTGCCTGGACTGGGATTAGTGCTTGCCCTGCACAGCGGACCAGGTATGAGCCTCAGCATCACAAAAAGCGGGATGTGGTGGATCATGCCTGTAATCTCGGGAGATAGAGGATAGATGAACAAGAATCCGAGGCCAGCCTGGGCTACATGAGACCCTGTCTCAGAAAAGAGAGAGAGAGAGAGAGAGAGAGAGAGAGAGAGAGAGAGAGAGAGAATGAATGAATGAATTCCATAGCTCCAAACAACACTTCCCATAAGACTCAACAGAGACAAATGGGCTCCTGGGCATTCATCGTGGCCATTCATTGCTGGGTTATGCCACCAGGTTTCATGGCACCTACATACCTGAAGGGGTAGCTAGAGTTATCTACCAGGAAGTGTAGCTGGGCATGGCTGTACACGTCTTTGTAATCCCGACACTCAGGAGGTTAAAGCAGGATTGCCTCAAGGTCAAAGGCAATGGGAGCTACACAACAAGACCCTTTCTCGACGAACTAGGGGAACGGGGAGGGGAGCTATAAGAGCTGTTAGGCTTCTACCCTCAGAAGCGGTGAGGCCATCCTGAGTTCTGATTTCTCATAACAACGTGCACACAGAATTCAGAGTCCTGGGACTTAGACCCAGCCACTTCTGTTATTATAACAGCTGGATAATTTGTGCAAGTCATGCAACCACTGCGCTCTTAAGAACTCCAAGTGAGACCCACATGATTTGGACCTTGCCTGCTTGTCAGACCCCACTTCCACCTCAGGGCCTTTGCACTTGCTGTCTTACCACCCCCTTCCCATCCCATCTGTCCAGCTCCCTTTCAGTACAGAGTTCAAATGTCAAAACTCAGGAACTTAACAATAGAGCAGGACAGTACCAAACACATGCATGCATGCTGCATAATTTTATTTCCAAGACAAACAAACAAACAAAAAGAATCGGCATGGAAAGAGGGGAAACTGTTCCTTCTATGGAGCACAGGTAGTGGAGGAAGCTCTGAAGAATGCGAGCTGCTGTTAAATGACTCTCTCATTAGACATCTGGGGCCCCGGCTGCTCTCACGGACAAGCTTAGCCAACTGTTCACTGACCGACAATATGGTCACCTTGACGGGATCTACAATCGCCTGGGAGAGCAATCTCTGTGCACACCTGTGAGGGCATTGCTAGATTAAGTTAACTGAGGTGGGAAGACACCCCTCTCTAAATGCAGGTGGCACCTGTCCCTGGATTGTGCTCCCAAACTGCGTAAAGGAGCACAGCATTCAGCTCACCTGCTTCCTGACTGTAAATACAATGTGACCAGTTGCCACAAGTTCCTGAGGCCTTGCCTTCCCTGCCAGGATCCACTCTACAGAGATATACTATACTCAAACTGTGAGCCAGAATGATGCTCTCCCTCCTTAAGCCGCCTTTTTGGATTTGTTGCTACAGTAATAAGAAGAGTAACTAATGTACACACTTTTCAACGTGCATTATGTTAGGTTTTGGTCTTGGTTTTTTAATTAAAAAACTAAATATAGACCAGGCATATACCTTTAATCCCAGTATTTGGGAGTCAGACACAAGCAGATCCCTGTGAGTTCTAAGCCAGTCTGATCAACATAGGCCAGCCAAGACTACATAGTGAGACCCAGTCTCAAAATAGAAAACAATTAACCCTCAATAAAACCACCCTATGGAACAGGTAGGTTTTCTGGGCTTTCACACCCCTGCCTGTGAAGTTATTTATTCCACAATGTGTGGCCCTGTTTGACTTCATTATGGCTTCATCTGTACTTGAAATCATCTTTCTTATTGTAGCATCTATAATCTTTCCCTTTCCTGCCTCCAATAAACTAAAGCACCAAGTGGTCAAGGGTTCCGCATGCTTTACTCATCACCCCAAGTCCCAGGGCCTGGAGCAGTCCTCCGTGATGACAGTGTAGAAATGGCCAAAGTCAGCCCCACAAAGGATATAACATTAGTCCAAAGTAAAACAGTGAAGCCAGAGGCAAACATTTAAAATAAAATTAAAAAAAAAAAAAAAAGAAACTTCAATGACATTAAGCATTAAAAATATGTGTCAAATGTTAACATTAACCCAGGGAGGGGATGTTATTCTTCGGATATTTCTGTGAAACAAGTCACAGTTGCTTCTAAAAGCAGAAAGTGGGTCTTTTATCTTGGCCCCACTGGTTTGGTTTTTTTCCCCCCACAAGACCTGGTACAAAGTAGGTCTTAGGCCAATGGTGCCAACAGATTCCTAAAATACTTGAAGATTCCTATGTTTGGTGGGCAAAATGAACCATGCTTAATTATAGTGTCTGCTATGATCCAGGAAGTGAATAGGGGCACAGCAAGAGAATGGCATAGAGCTGGTACTAAGAAATAGTTCCTCAAAGTCACAGGCAGGACACACCTACTTCCACTATCAACTCCAAGATGCTCCAGTAAGAAAGGTGTCAGTAGCACTAGTGACTTGCTTACAGTTTCTACTGGCATGCAGATCTATTTGCATGGAAAAGGGGCATTCACCAGACTCTACCCAGGTAGAGTGCGAACAGGAAGCAAACCTTTACTCTTCATCTCTACCTCAAATTCTCCACAACCCTGAACAGGTCAGTGAACTTCTCAATACTGGACTTTTCTACATGAGACCACTCATCCATGAGCATGGTCCAGATCTTGGACATGTTATAACATGTAGCTATTGCTCTTGCAGAGACTCCAGGTTCAGTCCTGACTGATGTGAGTGTTCACAACCATCAGTAACTCAAGTTCCAGGAGAGACTGGGCACCATCTTTGGACCTTCATGGGTATAGAGTTAGATAGTAAGACCCAAACAAAAATTAATCATCTTGTGAGAGAGAGAGAGAGAGAGAGAGAGAGAGAGAGAGAGAGAGAGAGAGAGTGTGTACACTTGTAGAAGCCTGTTGTATTCAGAGGCCAGAACAGGCTGTCTTGGAAGTCATCTGTCTCCTACTAGCAGTATCTACCTTACTTCCCTGAGGCAGGGCCTCTCTCCCTTAAGTGGAACCTCACCAATCCCCCTAGGCTGGCTGGTCAGCAAGCTCTTAGAACCCACAAGTCTCTTCCTCCCAGTGCTGGGTCACAAGCTCACACAGGGCATGCCTGGCATTTTACATGGGTGCCAAGAATTCTAATTCAAGACTCTCATGATTGGGGATCCAGTATTCTTGCCACCTGAGCCATCGCCGAGCTCTACTGTCATTTTCTATGTCTGATGTTCCCAGAATAAGTCCCATACAAGTATGTAATCAATGAGCATTGCCCAATGGAGGTAACAGGTCTCACCAGCCAGACTATCCCAGGTATGACAAGGTTTCAATGACTTGGGATAGGGAAGATGACAACATATGTCAGCTAAACATTCTGTTTAAGCTTTCTCTGAACAATCATTTCTTACTCTTCATCTCTGACTGCACTGGGCTCCATGTTTCTCCTCAATTCAAACCTACTGCAACAGCACCCAGCTCTTGTTTTTTTTATAACACTTAAATAATGAACAGGACTTAGATCACCAGGAGATCTCTCCTCACTCTATTATAGCAGGAATCCGTGATTTTAATTAGACAAACCGCCATCCCTTTCCTTTACCCACCATACTGTCAAGTGCCTGTGAAGAATATTACAGTAATAAGTATTAGCACCTCTTAAATTCCCATTAACAATAACAGAGAAATGGAATGTCAGGTAATGAAAAGGGAAAAAAAAAAAAAAACCTTCACAGATGTCATAATTAACCAAAGTTTAGAGAAACTCAAAAAAATCATTAGCAAGTTATTTTCTTTCTATTTTCCTAGTGCCCTGTGAATGCCTTGGTTAAAATGTAGTGATTTACCTCTGATTAAACTGGCAAGTTTTTCTTTTGGGGGGGGGGGGGGGGAGGTAAACTAGAGAGAGCAGGAAGACCAGTAGTTGGACGACTTCTCCAAGTGTCAATGCCAACTCACAACTTCCCTTCCAAAGTCCTCAGGCTCCTGAGAAGCTTGCAAATGGATGAAGGTAAACTCGACAGGAAAGCAACATAGAGGAAGGAGCTGCCGAGAGTCTGACACTACTAAGTCTCTAGGAGGCATGGACAAAGTGGGCAGGCAGTGCGTTTTCACAGAGGCCATTCATAGAAGACTAGGCTCCCAATTTCCTCCTGGACCCCTGCAGGTCCCCACAGATAAGCACACACGGGGGGGGGGGGCACAAGCGACACCCCGCGGGGTTGACTCTGGCATGTGAGCTGCCTCGGGAGCCTGTGGAGCGAGCACGTGGCCTGCCGGGCGAGCTCAGGCTTAGAGCCGCCCCCAGGCAGAGCCAGTAAGCGGCTGGGAAACCTCTCCGTTCCAACAGTGCGCGCAACTTTTGGGAACTCGCCCCCTGCGCGGGGTTCCAGTGCCGGGCGAGGCTGAGGGGAGCCGTTAGAATGACCCGGGTCGTGGGGTGTGCACTCTGACCCCCGCGATCCCCGACACCTCCCGCGGGAGGCGGACCGGGTCCTCCGGCAGCTCGGACGCCGCATCGCCCGCCGCGCCGCGGGGAGCACGGGGTCGCCGGGGGTCGCACGGGGCGAAGAGGCCGCGGAGCACGGGGCACCACGGCGGGTGGCTCGCGTGGTCCCGGCCGCGCTCACCTGGGACCTGACCGCCAGGAGCCGCGGCCGCAGCGCTCGCTCTCGCAGAAGCTTCCCGGCCTGCGCCGCGATGGCCACCGGGGACGCCATCTTAACCAGGAACCTGAGGAGAGGCCGCGAGGGGGAGGGAGGGGGCGGAGGAGGGAACCGGCCTGGGCGGGAGGCCACGGGAGGGGGCGGGCCGGGGAGGGGCAGGAGGGGAGGGGCGGAAGAGAGGGCGGGGAGGAAAGCGGGTGCAGAAGAGAGCAGGGGTGAGGATGGGTAAAGAAAAGAAAGGAGGGGAGGGGGAGTGGAGAGACCCCCACCACCTCACCCCAAAGCCATGTGGTTTCCCAGGCTAAAGCAGATCTCAGCCCCAGGGACACTGACTTAAAATGGTCCTGGGAGTGACAGATTAGACAGTGGCGATGCAGTGAGGGCCTCTAGGTCTGGCCCTAGGAACTGATACCACCAATCAGAGGACACATCTTGGAGAGAGTAATGTTCTAAGGGAAGGACCAATGCTGCCCACAGTTCCTGGGCCATGTGGGGCTGGCGATGATTGATGAAGGGATGTGTGTGTGTGTGTGTGTGTGTGTGTGTGTGTGTGTGTGTGTGTCCAGAGGCCAGAAAGCCATCTGTGACTTGCCTTATCTCCACCTTATTCTCTAGAGACAAAAATCTCTCTCAACTTAGAACTAGAAGGTTAGCCAGCAAGCCCCAGTGATCCTCCCGCCTATGCATGGAACCGTACTAGAGTTCCAGTGGAATGGCTACAGCTGGCTTGCTGCACGGGTGCTGGGGATCTGAACTCCAGTCCTCATGCCTGCACAGCAAGCGCCCTTACCCACTGAGCATCTCCTTTTTCCACGTTTGCTGATGATTATGGTTAGAATCTATGGTGGCTCTACGAATGCATACGATCTTGTCAGAACCTATGGGATTTTATGACTCCACTCTTCACCTCTCCCCACGCCTTTTTATTCACTTGTATCCATGGATTGAAGCCATTATCCGAGGTGGGGCAGAGATGGGGTATGCCACATTTTTGGAGTAAAAACTCAGAGCAAAGTGAGTTGGTTTAGCTATAGGCATCGGCATGTAAGGATTGAGGTCTCCCAAGAGAGTTAGAATGCCAGCCATGTCAGGCTAAGCAGGATAAGGATTTGGGTCAGTAGTCCAAAGAGAGAAAGGAGACATAGTTAGCAGCAGCTGCCTGAGGGAAGAAGCTTCTGGGAAGGACCTTATCTTGGGATAATTATTCTCCCCTTCCCTTATCACTTCTTCAGCATGTATCAGCTTTCCTGGGCGGGGATGGGGTCGGGGAGGGGCTTGAGTCTCATGCCCTTGTTTTCTACAAACCCGTCTGAATAAACGCTTAAGGACTTTTGGACCGTTTGGGCAGTCATTACTCCACCCTTAGTCCAAAAGTACACCGCTGAATCTGTTCTCTTGGCCAGAAGGACATAGCCCTTCTCTTAAAAGGCTGAAGCAAAGCCCTGATACTGCCACCATCTTCCTCCCCTGTCCCTCTGGTATTTAAAATATTAAGGAAGAGCAACTCCGATGCTCTCTTTTCTCAGAATCAGCATGCTAAAGGAAGGGACCAGTGCTGAGCCCGTCCTCAGTGAGCTCTAAGCTGAGCTACCTAAACAGAAGTCAGTCATACATAGACAACCACATATGCAACTGCTTCTGGCTGTCATTCAGTTCTCACTGGAACCCTGAAAAAGAGTTCCTCTAGTCCTATATAGTCCTATATGATCCTATATAGTCCTACTGTGCCCAGAGAGAACTGGGCAGCTGAGAGTCCTCGCCTCATGGCCTTTACACAACTCTCCGTATCTCTTAATTCTCCCAAGGTCATTCCGCCGGGGATCAGCTCCCCCCAAAGCTGAAGTATCAGCGCTCTGCTTCACACCGTCCTCTTGGCCTGAATGGATCTGAGTTTCCATCTCATCCCCCACAACCTTTGCCTGTTTACTGAATAGGAGCAGAGTTCATTACCTTGTGAATACAGAGTAATGAGCAAGGCCAGTAGAAAAAAGGCATGCAAACAAGCTTTATTGGAAAGTAAAGAAACTGCTACCCGGAGCTGGGAGGGAACTCAAGCAAGAGTCTGTTGCCAAATAGCTCTAGGTCAGAGGTTCTTTTGTGTTCTGAAAACAGACCAGTTTGGTCGCACAGTATGTAAAGAAGACATCCAGTTGGAATGAACCTGACTGACTAATTTGGCTGTACTTAGGGGCACTCTGCATGGTCAAGGGATTGAATAGAAGAGCACAGACTCTGAGAAGAAGCCTATCATCTAGACATGGTAGAGGGAAACCCCACCAAAAAGCTCCAGGCTGGAGGAAGAACCAGGATGTAAAGGGAACAAAGGCTGGCGGGTAGCTAAAATCCAGGTAGATTGGAACTCCCTTGCTGTTTACTTCTCTGTGAAACTTGAATATTTTCAGTTCTGACTACTAGTCCCACCAGGACATAAGACATTGTTGTTCTTGGGGATGTATTACTATGGAATGGGGTTCCCTTGCTTCTGATTGGTGTCATTACCCTTACTAGATCGCAGGGAGGATGAATTAAAGATGTATTTTTAATGGAGTGATTAGGATGTGTCTCAGTAGGTAGCACACTTGTCTAGCAGGCATTGAAGTTCTGGGCTTGATGCTCAGCACTGCATAAAACCTGTAATCTCAGAGCCTGAGAGGTAAAGGCAGAAGAATCAGAAGTTCAAGGTCATTCATTGCTAGTGGAAAGTTTAAGGCTAGCCTGGGACACAGGAGACCAAAAGCGAACCAACAAAAATATCTTTTGTTATTATTTGCAAAATGGATGCTTCAACTTGTGAGAGTTTTGAGCATGCTGCCAGAATTACCAACAGCCAATTCAACCACACACTGCTAGGGTAGGAACCTGGGGAGAAAAGGCACAGGGCATGGAGCTGAGAGTCGGAGTGTATATTAGTTTCTTTTCTGTTGCTGGGATAAAATACCACAACTAAAAGCAACTTAAAGAAGAAAGGGTTTATTTTGGCTTATGCCTCCAGAGGGTTAGTGTCCATAATTGTGGGGAACATAGGATGGGCAGGAGGTTGTCTGATCACATTTCATCCACACAGAAAGCACAGAAAGCTGGCGGGGGGGTGGGGGGGAGAAGCAGGAAGTAAAGGGAGGCTATAAACAAACAAACAAACAAAAAAAAAACCAAAGCCCACTCTTAGGATATTTCCTCCAGCAACGCAGCCTCTCCTAAAATTTCCATAGTCTCCTCAAACAGCACCCCTAACAGGGACCAAGTGTCCAAACACATGCTTATGAGACATGAGAAAACGCCTATGAGAGGCATGTGTGTTTCAAACCTCCACAGGATACTTGCCTAGCAAACGTTAGTGCACTGTATTCAATCCACAGCACCACAATAAAATAAATAAATGTAACTATATTTCTGTGTGTCTGCTTTTGGGTTGGTGGGAATGGAGAGCAGGACTGAGCCAGAGCATAGTGGATTCTAGGCTTTGTAAAGATAGATAAGCCCCTCAGGACAGACAGTGATAGAACAGTACTTCTCTAACAAATAAAACAAGAACAAAACAAAAAGTGCTCTCCCAGAAGGGAATATTTGGAGGTGGGAGGAAAGCATTCTGATTGGTGTTTTTATGCTCTAGGAACTGGGTGAACCAGTTTACCATCCACTGGCGCATAATTGGGGGTTCATAGGTAGCCTTACTTACATGAGTTCAGTTTCCGTTGGAAGACTGGCCTCATCTATGGGACTCCATCGTTCATCAGCAGTTCCTCTGTGCCTTTACCCACATTCTCCCAGATCTCCATCTAGGCCACAAGGGGGGTGGCAGAAGAAGGAACTAACCATTCTTAAGGTATCTCCAAATGTGTGATATAATGGGCCATACTCACTGAGTATCTTCTAGAAACTTCTCCATGTTTTCTTTCACCTTTTTTTTTTTTTTTCTCATTAAGAAGCGCTTGGAAATTAGGAACCTGGATTCTACCACAGAATGCTGTATAGGCCTACATGTGTATTTGGACAAACACTGACTTCTCGTGGAGTTGAGGTTAATCCTGTAAACTTGTGACCTGGGAAACCAAGCAGTGTGACAGAGGAGTAGGGTTAAGAAAGGCATTAAGGCTAACATGAAAGAAGCCATTTGGCAAAAGGACTAGAAAGCCCTCTTCAACATGACAGACATGAGCATGCACAGAGGAAGTGCATGCTGTGCAAAGACGTCCCACCCTCCTGCACAGTGCCACCAACCTTGACTTTTTTCCAACTCTTTCCTACTTCACTCTCAGAAGTGATATTGTCTCTTAAACCAGTTGTGCTTCTACGAAATCTGTGTGCACCTGATACAGTTCCTCCTTCTGGAACACAAGAAACTGGAAGTCCCAGCAGCTGCCCTCTGGATCCCAGTAGCTAACTAAAACAGCGTTGAGTTAGGAGGTAAAATGTCTGTCCCTCATAAGAAATTGAACTTAAAGGCACCCAGACACTTTCCTTGCTCCCTCCTTTCCCTGGCTTCCTTCCGTTCTCTCCTCCAGCTTTGTTTCATTTCTGAAAAGTCCTGAGACAGGATCCAGATGTGGAAAATGGGGCTGAGGGACAAGATCTGGCTCAGTATGAGCTCCGACCTTACCCTAGGGACGTCAGATCCAACCTTCTTTGCTATCGTGCCACATAGTCAAAGGGATAAAGGGAGTCAAGGGTGCATCTTCTCTCTGCCTTGATGTTGGCCAGGCCCAGGTAGCTCACCATACTCTACTGTCTGTTCACCCAGGCAGATGTCAGGCACCTCAGCAGCAAGATGCCCAAGGTGCTATGACCTATGAGTTTGGAGTCTGAAACCTGTTTCGGTGGCCCCAACAGCAGAAGATCAAGTGGTGAGGGACAGCACTGTGTCTGGATGTGTGCAGGGAATGTGGAACTGTCCTCGGGGAGTGGAGATTTGTCCTTTTCAATACTCCTGGTTAACTATGCTCCACACTTCTCTCCCACTGTCTCATGTCAGCCATATCAGTTACTTCTGTTTTGTCATATGCAAACTGCTCTCTAATCCCCACCCCTCATTTAACATCGTACAGGCTCATCCTTGAGGTGATAGGTTTAGTCCTCCATGTGGTATGACATTTCTTTGAGCACCAAATCCAAAGTTGGGAAATGTCCATTTATTCTTTCAACTTGAATAGCAATCAAGAAAGAAAGAAGGGGAAGGAGGGAGAAGAAGGAAGGAAGAAAAAACAAAGGAAGAAAAGAAGGAAGGGAAGAAAGAAAAGAAGGAAGAAAAGGCATAGCCATTTATTTAGGCAAGACTCTTCTCAGAACCTTGTAACCCAGTAGCTCAGGCCTCGCCCCGCCCCCCAACACACTCCTCCAAATGAACTGGGTGATGGCAAAGCTGGGCCGAACGATGGAAGCTGACATACAATACCGTCCTCTGGCTGATTTGGTTTTATAAGATTCAAGGGAAATGGTCTAAAGTGTGTTGTGTATGAGTCGCCATGGTTTTCTACCAGGGTAAGGGCTGTATAAAGAGAACAAAAGGGGACATCTTTTGGGTGGGATCCGACTGAGCTATAGACATAAACATTAGGCAAACCATTTAAGTCTTCACTGTGACTTAAAATCTTTATAACTGTGAGGCAAAGCAGTTTTTCTGGAAAGGGGATTAGTGACTATCTACTTGGCTGACAAGTCTCTGTCATGTGCTTGGAATCCAAGAGGCTAATGTCTCCCAGGCCTCATTACTTGTCTAAGGAGCCTTTGTGTATGTGTTTGTTTCTTTAGTTTTTAACAACCCTGAGCCTTGGTTTCCCCCAAATTATGGAGACGCCTTACCCAAGCTGAGAGTTCACACCGGAGCATTCCTCATAAACTTTGCACACATCCGACGTATTAAATTCCAAAACCACCACCAATCTTGCAGTTAGAACACCCTGCCTACACTTTCTTATTCATTTAACCACTCTGAAAAGGAAAATAAAAAAATCAGTGAGCCCGCAGCCTTCCCTTTCATCTCAGCCGCCTATGCTAACAGTGAAATAATGCGCTCATTTTCATATTCCCACTGATTACTCCAGGGGCCCCACTTTTCCAGAGACACATGTCATGAAGCATTGCAGAGGGTTACTGCACCCAGCAGTGGCAGTGCTTGTTTATCATTACCTTTTTATTTAAGCATAAAAGCCATTTGACAAATACAAACTCATTATAACCAGCAGAGCTGAAATACAATTTTTAAAGAAACAACCCTAATTTTCACGAATTGCATATCTGGGTCCACACTGCTGCGTGTCAGGGATAAAGATTTCTGTTACAATAATAAAGGGAAGGGCAGTCGCAAGTTTTATTTGGCTCTCTTTTTTTCTATTTATTTATTTATTTATTCCCTTTTACATCCTAATCACTGCCCCTGCCTCACTCCCGGTTTCCCCCTCACACAGTCCCCTTCCCCTTCTCCTCTGAGAAGGTGAAGAGCTCCCCCCTCAACCCCCCTCACTCATACACCTATATCACAGGGATAGGTGTATCCTCTCCCACTGAGGCCAAACAAGGCAGCCCAGTTTAGGGGAATGGATTCCATAGACCGCAGCTTTAGAGACAGCCTCCACTCCAGTTAGAGAACTTTCATGAAGACTGAGCTTCACGTCTGCTACCTGTGGGGTGGGATGGGGGGCTAGGTCCAGCCCATGCATACTCTTTGGTTGGTGATTCGGTCTCTGAGAACCCCCAAGGGTCCAGGTTAATTGACTTTGTTTGTCTTCCTATGGAGTTCTTATTCCCTCCATGTCCCTTGATCCTTCCCCCAACTCTTCCTTAAGACTCCCTGAGCTCCATCAGCTATTTGTCTGTGAGCATCTCTTTCAGTCAGCTGCTGGGTGGAGCCTCTCACAGGACAGTTATGCTCCGATCCTATCTGGTTGTCCTAGGTGACAGCAGTCCTCCCAGTAGGCAGCCAGAGCTGTGGCCCTGGGAGTAGAGCACAGACTCTTGATTGCAGGTGGAGGTGTGGGCCTGAAGGGAAGATTGAGCAAAGTATGGAGCAGACCTTTAGGCTGCTGAGCTTGCTGGGCTGGTTCTCTCTTTCTCAATGGGTAACAGATTTCTTGGATTCATAGCTAGGCAATGCCACTGTTGCTTTTGTGATGTCTCCTTTAACCAGGGCTTCACTCCTGTCACTTGCCAATAACACAAAAAAGCTTTCTTCATGGTAAAGATTTTTTTTTTTTTTTTTGCCCCTTCAACAGTGTATTCAAATGATTAATTTGGGGAATTTGAGAGCATTGCCCAGTGTCAGATCATTTCCTTAGAATGACTAGGACTCTAAATTTGATCCCTGGCATTGGGGAGGAGAAAAGGTCAATTTTGATTCTATTACCCAGCAATATAATTAGATTAGACAGCGTATAGAAAAAACCAAGTGTCCCGTCTTTCGTAACTGCTGTGAGCTCAAGAGAAACTCATACTGAGTCTCGGAAAAGAACTCAAGGGACACAAGTTACAGAGCAAGGAGAAAAAGCGAAGAGCATCTCTTACAACTGAGGACAGGGATAACAAAAAGCTAGAAGTGGGAACAAGGTAGAATAGGGTAGTGCTGTCCTCTCAAAGACCATGGAGGTCAGTGAAGAAGACGGTAGAGTCTGGTGTTGAATATTTTCACCAAGGGCTGTTGGGGGACAGGGATAGGAAGCAGAAAGTGGCACCTGATAGAATGTGGGAGAGGAGTTCCTGTCAGAAACAGGACCTATGTTCCCATTGTGCTTGGAGCTCTACACTCAACATCTTCACTGTTGATCAAAGCTGACGTCTTAAATCGCTAAACTAAGAATTAAAGAAGTGTTCCACTCCAATGCCACACCTCAGTGGACAGCTTTTTTGATGCTGTTATTCTGAGAACTGATGCAAAGTATGAACTGCAGCATGAGGTGGCCTCTCTTGATGCCACACAGCTGGAAGTTTTTGGTGCTGAAGGTTGAACCCAAGATGTTGCAAATTGGCTGTGATTTTTAACAAATTATTTACCCAAGACTTTACTAAAAATCTAAGAGAAATAGGAAGCTGGCTATTGTAATAACTGACTATACCTCAAGGATGATCATATTACATAGTTAATATAAAATTATTAGTTGTATATATCTATGTAGACTACATCTTCAAAATCCATCCTCTATTTTAATCTTCCTACATAGCCCAGTTTGGACCAGACTTATTCTATATTTAAGAATATGCCTGCCCTGAGTTCTGATGTTATGCCTCCCTGAACTCAGGCAAGTAAAACCAGAACTTCTTTTTTTTTATTCTAGTCATAATACTGGTATAACATGTGGTGGTTAGAATAAACTTGGCCCAAAGAGTGGTACTATTAGGCAGTATGGCCTTGTTGGAGTAAGTGTGGCCTTATGGGAGAAAGTGTGTCACTGTGAGAGTGGGCTTTGATACCATCCTCCTAGCTGCCAGGACAGTCTTCTTCTGACTGCCTTTGGATCAAGATGTAGAACTCCTGGTTCCTTTTCCAGCACCAAGTCTGCCTGGATGCTATCAGGCTTCTTGCCATAATGATAATGGACTGATCCTCTGAACTTGTAAGCCAGCCCCAATTAAATGTTGTCCCTTGTAAGAGTTGCCTTGGTAATGGTGTCTCCGTTCAGCAATAGAACTATAACTAAGATATAACCTATAATATGCAGACACACAGAGATGGAGGGAGAGTACGCTGAGAGTCATCAAGAAACTCCTTGTAGGACTCATCCTAAGGCAGACCACTGTGCCCCAAGTGCTCCTTTTCATTTGAAGATGATATCTTATGGCAGGGGGCCATTTTTTCAGAGTTGACCAAAGTCTTGATTTTCAAACTAAAGGCAAACTTTCATGCTTTCAATGTATCCTTGGACTTAATGGTCAGGCTGGAAAAACATTTCTCCTATGGTATGGTATACTATGGGAACCATGTGAGTTTTAAACAGAAGCGATGAACATGAATTTGCATCCAACATGTAACTTTAGAGGAAACTGAAGTCAGAACTTATAGGGCATCCACTGTTGCCAGTCTACTTGCAATCAACAGGTCATTGAATCTGGGCATCCTGCCAATAGTGGATGCATTAGCTACATATCTTGAGATCATCAGCCACCCCAAAACCTTTTAGCTTATAACTTAGATGGTCAGCAATATATGCTGAGCTCAGCTGGCCTTGTTCAAGTGTGTGTGTGTGTGTGTGTGTGTGTGTGTGTGTGTGTGTGCATGTAGTTAATGCCTGACAGAGAGGCTGAGCTTCACATGGTTGGCTTGCTGTTAGCAGGAGCATCTCTGATTCCCTCCTTAGTGATATCCTCTATCAAGGGGATGTGTACCTATTGGAATGGAAATCTCCTGGTTTTCCTGCCTTCTGTGGTACCCTGCTGTCCTCTCCATTAATCTCCACCATAGAACTAGCAGGTCACAGGGCTACAGAAGCAGTAACAGAATAACATGTGTCCCCTGAGAAGAGACAGAGCCTCATTGGTGGCTCTTAAGCTTAGGTGTGCATCCTCACTCTGGACAACTCTCCAAAGCTTCCAATTTTAAGGGTCTGTTTGAGGCCCAGAGAATCTTCATTTTATAAAGGAACTTTCTCCTCCCTTCCCCCCCCCCCCGTTCTAGTTGTTGTTGTTGATGGTGGTGGTGGTGGGTCATAGAATTAGGGCATCCACATGGATAGAAGAAAATGGCAGCAGCCACCTGGTTCTCCTATCTCTTTGCATATTCCCACACTTCTGCCATCCTCTCTAACTCACCCCAGGCCCTCGAAAATCCAGTTATATTTCATAACAGGAAGCCATGTGCAATGAAGCTCAAAAACAAATCTCCACTCTGCCCCTTCCTTGCTCTTTGCTGGCCTGAGGACCTCTTATCCCTTATGTTATGCTTCTTCCTGTGAGATTTCATCATCACTAACAAAGGGGCATGTTTTCTTCACTGTTAGATCTCAGCCTCTGTCCATGTCCTTATATTACTGAACATACATGTCTTCCAAATGTCTTAGTATGCAGACAGTCAAACTACGTCTCACATTAAATATTTGTTGAGGAAGGCAATCTAAACAGTTCCCCATTGAAGTTAATGGCCACGTGTATGCACTAAGCACATGAAATGTAGCTGGAACAATTGGACAAATGAGTGCTTTTTCACTAAATTTCATTATCTCCCCAAGGCCCTGTCTCTGGGGCTGGAGATTGAACCTAAGTCCCCAGGCATGCTAAGCAAATGCTATACCACTGACCTATATCTCCAGTCATCTTTTGACTCTTTGGAGTGAGAATTTTAGTTTCTTTAGAAACCCAGGAATGGTATGTGTATATGTTTTTGTTTTAATCCCAGGTATGTGATATGGAGCTCCTTCAGACAGTCCACAGCCGCTATGATCTGTCTGAGCGCTAGAAGACGTGTGACTTTTGTCAGCTGCAGAATAGTTTATGTTTGGAATTCTGGGGACTCTCGGAGGGTATAAATTAAAGAACACCAAGAGTGCTTGTGGAGGCTGTTTTTCAAATGGTCATGAGCAAAGAGACAACAATAAATTGGATATCCTGACAATAAAGATTGGAGTTTCCCCTCAATGCCTCCAGTCAGCAGAAAGTAGTCTAAATAAGTCTACAACCCTTTCCCATCTAACCTTCTTTCTCACCTACTTAGTGTTATGGAGTTAAAAGGGATTGGGGTGGAGAAGGGTAGTGCCCAATAAAGTAGCCAAAAAGTCCACCTACAACTCTTCTTTTTGAAATGGGAGTCTTATTAGGTTGTCTAAACAGGCCTTAAGCTTAGAATCTTCTTGCCTCAGGCTCCTAATTAACTGGGATTATAGGACTGCCCCATTCATCCTGGCTCTCAGTAAATTTTAAACAGCCACTTATGGCTAGTGACTACCTTGTCAGCCAATGGAAGCCAAGGCTAATTTTGGATATACAATTCTACATTATTACACTGTTTTCTTCACTGGTTCTCTATGATGCTTAAGATAGGCTTGGAATATTTAGGAGCTGAGGAAATGATCCCCAATAGATGGTGAGGGAATGGAAACCCACATAAGAAAGATGAAAAGCACATGAAGGTGACATTGGCAGGCCATTATAGGTTAGTGGGGTGTGGTGGTTTGAATAGGCATGGCCCCTATAGATTCATTTGTTTGAATGCCTGATGATGAGGGGTGGCACTATTAAGAGGTGTGGCCTTTTGGAGGAGGTGTGGCCTTAGAGTGAGTGTGTCACACAGTGAAGGCAGGGCTTTGAGGTTATATATGTCCAAAGTACACCAGTGTGATAATCTCCTCCATGCTGCCTGAGAATCCAGATGTGGAACTCTCAGCTCTGTCTCCAGCACCATGTCTGTCTGCACCCTGCCATGCTTCCTGCCATGATGATAATGGACTAAGCCTCTGAACCTGTAAGCCAGCCCCAATTAAATGTCCTTTATAAGAGTTGCCATGGTCATGATGTCCCTTCACAGTAATAAAACCAAAACTAAGATATGGGGTTCATTCTGTTCGGCACTGAACTGCTAGAATACACTCCACAATTGCTCCATTGAGGGCTCAGTAGTTGAAGGATTGCTGTTTCACATACTAGCAGACTGCTTCTTGTGTGTGGGCAGTTATACCCTTGTGCTCAGATAAAGCCAAGGGGCAGAGCACTCCAGGTACAATTGTTTGGAATTGTCCTTTCAAACATGAAACATCCAGAGTGGACAGAGGGCATGTGAGCCTGTGGGAACTATGTTGCCTCTCGCATAAACCAACCAACTCCGCTCACATAAGGGAGGAGGAGAGTTGTTTAAGACTGTTACATGCTGCTTAAAAAATATAAACAATCAAAAAAGCCAAAACAACACTTTCCCAAATATAACCCTAAACTACTGTGCTCCTGTTCTCTCTCTCTCTCTCTCTCTCTCCTCTCTCTCTCTCTCTCTCTCTCTCTCTCTCTCCCTCCCCCTCCCTCTCCCCCTCTCCTCCTCTTATCCCTCTCCCTGTCCCCCTCTCCTTCCCCCCTCTCCCCCTCTCTTCTCTCCCCCCTCCTCCCTCTCCCTTTCTCTCTCTTCTTTGAGACAGGGTTTCTCTGTGTAACAGCCCTGGCTGTCCCACTTTGTAGAATAGGATGGCCTCTAACGCAGTGTTTCCTAAGTGCTGGGCTTAAAGGCATGCACCACCACGCCTGCACAGCCTGCCTGTTTTTCTTAATTACTGAATTGGATCCTTTTCTGTGCCATGTCTAGCACAGCATGAATGCTCTGAACATCCTGCGGTCGGGACCCCAGCACGAAGTAATAAAATAGCTGACCCAGGACATTCTCAATGGACACATAACGAGACGCAGACCTCGCAGAAAGCACTTATTAGGCTGCTTTTTATTTGATAGATATAAACAGATTAAAGTCAGCAACACAAGGAAATTTAGAGGAAGCTATGTATGTGTTTCTAAAACAACAGACTAGAACTACAACAGAATTGGAGAGACTGTAGGAGATGATTCCTTCTCAGACACCAAATTCACGCAAAGCAAATGTGGTTGCAGATGTGATCATAACAGAAGTCTCTGACAGCAGAATCCAAGGGGTGGACCAGCTTCTTGAGAAGTATTTGCTTTCCAAGAGAATGGAAGGCAGTCCCAGCCTTTCTGGCTGATCTCTGCAACAGCGGCTAGAACAGTTGGAAACACTGCATGCTGTTGTAGGCAGAACAGTGTGGTCAGAGTTCATTAGATACTGTGGCCAGCCAGAGGATAAGGAGAGCTTGGCTGTTATCACTCAGAACGTGCTTGGGGAAGTTGTCATCAAGCTAACAAAAGAAAACAAAACAAACAAAATCCTGTAATTTTCCTTTCAAAGGCTTTTTTTCTTTTTTACAATATTAGGATAAGTTGCCAGAACAGTGAACCCATAAGGCTAGGAGAGGGAAAACTAGAGGAAAGGAAGATGCTGACTATGAAATACTGCCAGTTCAGTACAATTTGGACTTTAAAAAAGAAAATCTAGTTTCACAAATAAACTTTAACTCCATTTATTCTAGCTAGAGATACCCAAAGATTTGGGTTAACTCTTATCAAATTATGCAAAAGGTATCAATCTGTAATAACAACAATATTCATGATATTTTATAGCTTAAATGTTTGTTGGTTTAATTACTACCTAAAATGTCCTATAGTATAATTAGCTGATACTAAACTATTAACTGGACAATATTTTTATTTCACAAATAGAAGAGGACAATACTGCAGTGACTCCTTACAAAGTCCCTTTTCTAGCCATTTAAATATAAGTAAGGTAATTCACAAAATATCCATAACCATAAAAACAAGGGAAAATAATAAATCAAGTTAAAATATGTAATTTTGGTTATTTTAAAAACATGTTTCTTTTATCTATTACCTTCATTCCATTAGGTCAAACTGTCTTCTTAGTTACTTAATATTAGTAATAGTAATTGTATTATATACCACATGTAAATGTTGTATCAGATGCAAACCAGATAAGGAAGAAAAGTTACATCCAGATCATGATGGCTGTCTTAGGATTTCCATTGCTGTAAGGGACACCATGACCTGGGCAACTCTTATAAATAAAAGCATTTAATTGGGGCTGACTTACAGTTTCAGAGGTTTAGTCCATTACCATCAAGGTGGAAAGAATAGCAATTTGTAGATAGGCAAAGTGCTACAGAAGGAGATGAGAGTTCTATATCTTGATCTACAGGCAGCATTGAGGAGACTGTGTACCACACTGGGTGAAGCTTGAGCATAGGAGACCTTAAAGCCCACCCCCACAGTGACATACTTCCTCCAACAAGGCGTCACCTCCTAATAGTGCCAGTCCTCATGAGCCAAGCATTCAAAGACATATGTCTATGGGACCATACCTATTCAAACCATCATAATGGCTCATACTTTTTCAATGATACAGGAATTTCTTTCTTAGTGGCCTTTACCAGCTTTTCCTCTCTTCTACAGACTTCTTTCTTGCCCACTCTTCAGCTTCATCTACATCAGATCCCATGAATGAACTTCATAGCAACCTTATACTATTTATGAGTGGCATGTGGCCCCACATGTGGGTCCTGACTAAAAGGGAACACTCCTACATGCACAAAATATGATCTTTAGTCAACAGAGGAACGAAACAAAACTTCCTGAAGCCTGACTGATTAAAACTGAAGTAGTGTGAAGAGGTTGTATGTTGCAGGTCCTGAGGCTAGTTTTAGCTTCCAGATTAACCATTCGTTGCCCACTTCTATGTTAGAACTAACATCCTGCAACTAATATATAAACCTCCTTTGAAATTTATTAACTTAGTAGACTCCTAGCTTTCAACAACTCAAAAGCTAAGAATGTCATCAGATAGCATCTGAGACCCTATCTTGTTGTATCTGCCTCTCTGATGTACCCACCCAGTGTATTTAAAACTTGCCTTGATTTATGTCTTTCTCTGTCCTGTAAAACTATAAAAACTCCCTGAAACTTCTTCCATGTTGGAGCATGAAATTTGGGGTAACCTAAGCCTGTGTTTTCATGCCAAGATCATTCAAAATGGTTCCAGAATAAATTATTCTTTTTAAGATGAATGCTGTTCTGGACACAGTGTGGCACAGCATTCATTGATCCCAGCACTCACGAGGCAGAGACAGGGAGATCTCTGTGAGTTGGAGGCTGACCTAGTCTATGTAGTGATTTCCAGGACAGCCAGGGGTATGTAGGGAGATCCAGTCTCAACAAAACCAAACACCCAGCAATAACAAATGATGAGATCTTGGCTTTTGTTTGTTTGTTTTGCTTCTGTTGTTGTTGCATTGACAATTTCCACAATAATGATGCCCACAAGGCTAAGAAAGGGAAACTAGAGAGAAACTAGAGTAAAGGAAGTTGTGGGAGGACTACAGACACACACATGCCAGAGGCTGGTCCATACTCTCCTTTTACAGGAAATAGTTTTGTTTTAGCTTGCATTTTATCAATATAATCAGTGGAGATAACCATTTTTTATCCCCAGCAGCCATGTAAAAGCCAGGTGCCACAGCTCACATCTGAACTCCAGTGCTGGAGAGGATGGCTACAGGCAGATCTGGAGGTTTGCTAGCTATCCGGCCACCCTAGATGAAATGGCAATTCCAGTTTAGTAGAGACTGTCTCAACAAGTGAGGCAGAGAATGACAGAGAACACCTGATATCTACCAATGGCTTCCACATGCATATGTATAGGCAAATGAACATCAAAAGATATTCATTCAAAGACATTAATTGCAGCATGATATAGCTAGTGAATAACTAATGAAAAATACATTAGAACTTTTAGTGGCACCAAAACATGTACAAAATTTACCTTACAAGGTAATTTATACATTGGTAAGACTTTTAACTTTCTGAAAGTGATTAGTCACTGTTAATTGTTCCAGAAACTATAGTCTACCATGCATTAATTTATTTACCTTTCTTCCTATCCCACTCCTTCCCTCCCTCCCTCCCTCCCTCAGTCTCTCCTTCCTCCTTCCTTCCCTCCTTCCCTCCCTCCCTCCCTCCCTCCCTCCCTCCCTCCCTACCTACCTACCTACCTTGTATTCAGGGAAATTGAATCTAGATTTCATGGTTGGTAAGGAAGTATCCTACAACTGAGATACACCCCATCCCCTATCCTACACACACACACACACACACACACACACATATATATATATATATATATATATATATATATATATATATATATATATATATCTCAGTTAGTCTTTGTAAATAAAGTTTTATTGGAACACTGCCATGACTACTGTCCCTGTGTTGTCTATGGTTGTTTACCAGGTAGGAATGAATCGCTGTGACAAGGACCATACAATGAAAAATGTGTAACATCTGCACCAGAATATAAACTCACTAAAGTACACTCAGTGAGCATAAATATTGTTGTCTGCTTTGTCTGCTACTAGATTCCCACTGCATTGAGAGCAGTGTTTAGCACACAACACACGCTCGATGGATATTTATGAAGACAAGAATATTTTCTCATGTTTAGTGAAACTTGGTTTAGTTTGAGATTTCTTTCTATGTTTGTTTGCTTAAGACAAGGATTCACTGTATAGCCCAAGCTGGCCCGAGACCTGTATTTTTCTTACATTCTCTTCCCAAGCGCCTTTGGTATGCACAATCCCATTTAGCCTGTGGTTTAGTTGTTTTTTTTCCACATATATGAAATTATGTGTCCATGAAAATAGATACTTGTTTCTTTTATACTTATATTAAAGATAATAACTAAGAAAATCTAATAATATAGGGGAATACTGATTTAACAAACTTTCAATGGAAGCCAATGATTCTACAGATAACTCTAGATTTGGTTTTAAAAAGCATGTGTGATTTCAAGTGTCGTATTTTGCTTTCTGTTACTGTGATAAACACCATGACCAAAAGGAACTTAGGGGAGAAAAGAGTGTATTTATCCGACACTTGCAGGTTATAGTCCACATTTAGGCAAGCCACAGCAGGAACTCGAACGTGAACCATAGTAGAACTCTGTTTACCGGCTCACTCTCTTGGTTGCTCAGTTACCTCTTTTTGTTTTTCTTTTCGTTTTTGTTTATTGAGATATAGTTTCTCTGTGTAACCCTGGCTATTCTGGAATTCTCTTCGTAGACCAGACTGGCTTGCCCTCACAGAGGTCCACCTGTCTCTGCCTCCTAAGCACTGGGACTAAAGATGTGTGCCACCAATGCCTAGAACAATTCTCTTTCTTAAATAGCTCAGGCTCAATTGCCTAGGGATGATACCACCCGTGGTGGACTGGGTTTTCTTACAAAAATAGCCACTTACAAAAAATGCTTCACAGACATGGTTACAGGCCAGTCAGATCTGGGCAATTCTTTATTTGAGGTTCTCTCTTTCCAGGTGACTCTAGGTTTTGTCAAGTTGGCAACTGAATTTGACTATGTCACCAGGGCTGGTGAAGCACATCTGCTATTTCAGCTTTGGTTTGTTTTTGTTTTTCTTTTTTGTATGCCACCTTTAATCTCAACACTTGAGAAGCAAAGGCAGTTGGATCTCTGAGTCTGAGGCTAACCTAGTGTACAAAGGGAGTTGTAAGACAGCCAGGACTACACAGGGAAACCCTGTCTCAAATAAACAAATGAAAAACAAACCTTGCCTCCCCTAAGTTGCTTTTCAGGTAATTTGTCACTGCCACAGAATGAAACAAGAACATGGCTTAAGTAGGAGTCCTGGGGACCATAGCAATAAGACATGTTCCATCTAAAAGAGATGGAAAAAATATATCAAAGAAATACATATATACATATAGACCTTTCATATATACCATATTCATATCTTTCATATGTATATACTTGAAAGAAAGAAAATAAAAAGTGTCAAAGAAAAAAATGATTAAAGGCAAACCAGACAAAGACAAGGCCATTGTAAACATCAGCCCTTCCAGTTCATTCTTTTTGGTCACAACAACCACTTACAACTTTCCTTGTAGCTCATGGGATTCAAAGATACAGAAAGAAATGGAAGAAGTTGAGTGAAGTTCAAAACTAAGATGGAGGATCTTGGGAGATGGCTCAACTGGCAAAGGACTTGCCTGGCAAGCTTGGGGACCTATGCTTGATTTCCCAGAACCCATGTAAAGTGCTGAGCATGGTGACATGCTCCTATAAACCCAGGGATGGGGAGATGAGAAGCAGAGACAGGTTGATAACTGTTGTTCACTGGCCAATTAGCCTATCCTACTTAGTGAAATTTCAAGCTAAGGAGAGACTGGGTTTCAAACAAAACATGAAAGGTGCCTAAAGAAGGCTCAACATGTACCAATGAACATGGCTATCATTAGATTGCATTGGTTGGCAATGTATCCTCCTTTCCAGATTATTATGTTTTCAGATATTGTCCACTATTTCATAAGAGTGGGTGGAGAAGAAGAGAAAAATAACCCTTTGATTAGGGATCACTGATAAACATTTGTTCTTATAGCAGAAGTCCTTTAACAGGTACATGTCTTATTTATTTATTTATTTATTTATTTATTTATTTATCATGCATGTGAACATTTCAGTGCATGTATGTAGGCACAGATATACCATGATGTGCCTGTGGAGGTCAGAGGACAATGTACTGGAATTTGTTCTCTCCTTCTACCACTTGGGGTCAAACTTAGGAGGTCATCAGGGTTAGTGGCAAGTGCCTTTACCAACTGAGCCATCTTGTGGCCCAAACTCCTATTGTTTTGAAGTTTAGTATTACTGGACATAACTCTTCACTTTGTCAAAATTTCATCTTAATACACTAGATATTATTTCATACAACCTATTTTTACATGTTGTGTTTTTAAAAAATCTATCTCATCTTTTTGTGGGCTAATAAAAAAAATCATACCAAAAGGGAAGGGAAGCAAAGAGCTTTAAATCATTAAGCAATCATTAAATGAATTAAAATAGTAATTTTTACATCATTAGTTGACTTTAGCCAAGCCAAGGAAGTGCTATTCCAATATTCTGCATGAAATGGCAAATATCAATTTGAAATGTCTCCAAGCAGTTAATGATCCTGCTATCCATATGATTTAGTAAAGATCTAGGATGGTAGTAAACTCAACTTCCTCAGGAAGCCATTTTTATATCATGTGCTATTAAGCTCTCCTTTTTCCTTGATAAAATGAGTTTTTGTGTGATTGTGCCATGTCTGAAGAAAAGTGTAGCTTTTACGATGAGCAATCTAAGATTGGCTCCTGAATATAGTCTGTGCAAGGGCATCCTTTGCTAAACAAAAGAAAATACACACACACACACACACACACACACACACACACACACGATCATAACTCAATATACATGCTGTATTTCCAGTCCAAAATAAAAAGAGCTAACATAAAAGTTAGTCCTTGAGTCCTAAAGGCAAAATTTGGGAATTCAGTATTGGCTCTTTCTGGTACTCTCCTGGATAAGAGAAGTTTGATCCAGTCTAAGTTGCCTACATGTCTAACTCATGAGGCAAGAGGAGAAAGCATTAGTCCCTCTGGTTACTAGATGTGCTATTCAGTATTCATTCTATTTTAAGTGACAGAAACTAAAGCCAAATCACTAATGTACCAATGAGGTGCTTGTTGTCTAATGTTTCCCCATAATGGAGAAGGTATCAAAGATCTATGCATTGTGTCGGCTCAACTCTGAGTCTTCTCACTATTCTTTCAAATTAGTCTTCTCACAGGATGAGGGCCATGGGAACTCGGAGCCTTGTTGCCACATATTCACCTCTTCTGGGTCACAGAAGAAAGGCATTCCTAACTCAAGTTTGAAAAAGATCTGTGGCATCCTCATATGGCCAGCCAGGATCACAACTTGACTTCTGGGCAAATTTCCTCCTGGTTGCTGTCTTCTGTTTTACGGTTCACAGCCTTCCTGAGCTACCTTTTTCTTTTTTAGTCATTTTTTATATAATCATCAGTGATCAGTGATGTTTTATGTCAGGCTGAAGTACAAGCAGTTTTATGAAGGAAGTTATCCTAGTGGAAAAATGGTAAGATAACAGGATAAGGACAATATGTTAGCTTTCCAACACTATTACAAAATACCGGAGACAGCCAACTTAAGAAGAAAGGTTTATTTTAGTCCACAGAATCACATTTTTTTTGTTTTTGTTTTTTGGGTTTTTTTTTTTTTTTGGCATTTTATTGGCATATTGGTCAGACTCTGTTAAGACCTGTGATAAGGCAGAATATTCTGATAGGAGTGTGTGGTAGAGGAAGCCTGTTCACTTCATGGCTGGGAAGTGAAAGAGAAAGCTGTAGAGATTAGGGCTCCATGCTTGCCTACCAGGGTATGCTCTAAATCTTCCTTTCTAGGTGGGTCTTCCTATCATGCTACAGCCTGGAGCCCAGCCCTTTAATGTACAACCCTCTGCAGAACATTTTTCAAGAGCATGATCAAAACCTCAAGGAAGGATTAAGTGTGAACTTCTGTATGATCCCCGGGGAGCTGAGAGCCTGATCAGTGTTTACTCAGGTTACTTGGCTAGGGACTGGGATTTGGAACTTCAGCACCAGTCATTGGCTATGACTCTCCCTGGGGGGATACCATCTCCTGAGTACCCTTGACGTGACTTTTCATAGTCCTGGCAGATCTAGTAACCCTACAAGGGCAATTCTCTGGAGATGACTGCAGGCCTAGCTGTTCGAAGCAAAAGGAAGTTGGGATGTCAGCACACAATCCTGGTAAAGGGGGCTTGAAGGAGGATGCTGCAGTACTCATCCCGGAGTGGGCTGGGTGCTGATCTCTATGACTGGCAGGTTCAACAAGAACCATGTTTTTAATCCAAGGAGAAAAGGTTTTCCCACAAAGAGAAGATCCTATTATGTGGAGAAGACATATAACAGACAAAACAATGCCAATTCTATGTGGCTTCAATTGACTTGGCTTCATCATATTTGATCTTGAGTACTTTGTTAAGTCAAAAGCACAAAAACATACACCTAAGGGAAGAAGCTAGCATTTACTGAGGATTTGCTATGAACACTATTTTTTGCTGAAAGCTTTACTGCAATATAATAACCAAACTATAAATGACATATAATTTCACGCTATTTGTTAAGTTCAAATATACATATTCATGTACACACACACACACACACACACACACACACACACACACATATCCATGAAGCTATCCCCTAGCTCAAGGAAATGCACATACCCATCACCCCAAGAATTTCCTATGTCTTTTTACAATACATTTTCAAGAAAACCTCCCATACTTACAGTTCCTGTAGAATAGCTTTCATTTTCTAGAATTTTGTATGAAATGTATGCATTGTTCTTTTTTGGCCTGGGACAATTACTTTGATATTAATCTGTACTGATTTGTAAACTAATACTCCATTCCTATCTATGACTCAACAGCTGTTTTTGTTGTTTCTTTGCTTGTTTGTTTGGGTTTTTAGAGTAAGACATTTCCAGAGGCTCCTCAGAGAATGGGAAAGGTGTCTTGAAGGTAAGACCTCACCCCTCACCCGCTGAATGCTTCCATGTATAATAATGCAAATTCACTTGAAAAGAAAGTGCCCTAAAAGGAAGAGCCTTCGGGTAACAGGCTGGAAAATGATGCCCAAGAAAGCTCAGGTGCATACAGAGAGGTCATTGCAGCTATGTTCCAAGAGGCCCAGGCTTCCTCTCCAGTTTGCTCCACAGCTTGGTGAGGAGGACAAAACAGTGAAGGGCTCAGGGAGCCTTGTAGCAAATTTTTAGGCTTGTGGCCTAGAAGGCATCAGAGACAAGGCAACACTCCTTAGCGTTAGATTCTTTCTGTAGAGCTCCAAGGCGGGCTATGCATGAAAGGGTGAAGTCTAAGGCTCAAGAAAGGATATACCAGGTACAGAGGACTTTTCCAAGGACAGTCAGAGGCCATGAAGTGGGTCCGAGCAAGAGGGGAGGGGCCATGTGGGCTGCAGAAAACAAAGGAAGAAGGGTAGGGGCTACCAAAGTCCATGATGACCATGTTGTCACAAGCCCCAGATGCCAGACACAAGGCTAAGGAGTTGTGTTTCCCCTGCCGGCTTTCAGTCTTGATTGGGTTTCATGTGGACTTACTGCTTTCACATTGCTCCCCTCAGAGATGAAGAGGCTCATTCTGTACCAGCGAATATTGCCTATCCCTTCACCCAACTCTCCCAGTGCAGAGCTCACAGTTGAGAACTTGCCTTGAGTCTGGACTTGGGTTTTGTTTTGTGTTTTGTTTTTGTGTTATTTTTTCAAGACAGGGTCTCTCTGTATAACCCCAGCTGTTCTGGAACTTGCTCTGTAGACCAGGCTGGCCTTGAAATCATAGATCCACCTGCCTGTGCTTCCCAAGTGTTGGGATTAAAGGCATGAGGCACCACTGCATGACCTTTTTGTTTGTTTTTAAAAGTGTTGAAACTGTTAAGACTATAGGTAGTTTTGATATTGGACTAAATGTATTTTGCCTAATGAGATGGCAAGAGATGAAATGTCATCATTTAAATGTAGGACACACCTTAGAAGGTCATGTCTAAACACTTGTTTTTTATCCTAGTTAGGGTTTTACTGCTGTGAACAGATACCATGACCAAGGCAAGTCTTATAAAGGACAACATTTAATTGGGGCTGGCTTACAGATTCAAAGGTTCAGTCCATTATCATCAAAGCAGAAACATGGCAGCATCCAGGCAGGCATGGTGCAGGAGGCACTGAGAGTACTACATCTTCATCTGAAGGCTGCTACCAGAATACTGGCTTCCAGGTTGCTAGGATGAGGGGCTTAAAGCCCACACCCACAGTGACACACTTACTCCAACAAGGCCACACCTACTCCAGTGAAGCCACACCCTCTATTAGTGCCTCTCCCTGGGCTGAGCATATGCAAACCATCACACTTCCCATCTGGTGACTGATCTGGGAGGCCATTAGACCTGTAGGAAGTGGCCACTTCAGGGACTCCTTGAGGTCCATAATTTGGCCCATCTTCCTGTTCAGTTTCTGCTTCCTGTTCTACCAAGATGTGACAACTTCCAGCCACACATTTCTGTTGTCATGGAGATGTTTACCACCATGCAGTCTCTTTGTGATGGACTGTGTCCTCTTAAACCGTGAGCCGAAATAAGTCCTTCCTCTTTCAGGAAGTTTATCAGAGCAATGAGGATGAATGAATAACTAACAAAATACAGTGAGTAATGCACCAGTAGCATCCTACTGGAAAATATGGCCCAGTTTGTCTATCTGTTGATGATCTCCGGCAATTTTATGTCATTTTACACAAATAAATTGAATAGTTTCCACAATGCCATTAAGTAGGTCTTATTATACCTATTGTAGGCTCAAAAAGATGAATTAAGTTAGATGGGATGGGTCCTGGATTACAGGTTTTCTCCTTAACATAGCCTGTGCCATTCTCTGATGTCATTAGTACAAGTATGGTTGTGCTATTAATTGGTTTCTATCTACTCTAACGAGTACAATTTACATAATTAGAAAACATACCCTAATTTTTTCAGTTAGAAGTCTTTCTTTTAGCATCAATACTTTCTTCCTGCCACAACTGGATAATCATCTACGGACTTCTCACTTTCCTCCTTAAAATAAGTAAGACAAAATCATCGAATCACATGTTTCCTAGTAAGTTTCTGCTTTGAGACATTTTCATGCCACTGTAGTAAATCGTTGTCCATTTCATTATTGAGCCAAATGACCAACGGCTTAAGAAATTAACCCAATCTGTACCATATCAGAACAAAATCAGAATTAACACTAGATCAAAGCATTAGGAATTCCAGAAGCTTTTAAGGTACAGAACTTTCTACCTAACTTCTTAGGAAGCTCCACTGCGCACACTCTGGAACCTTAAACTTCTAAACTGAGTTCAATTTATACTTAAAAAAAAAAAATCTTGTCCCATCAATCTTGAATTAGATTCTTGAATCGAATCTGAATTACCAGCTCCAAGGTCTGAAGCCACTCAAGCAGGATGGTATTTATCCTCCCAAACTTATCAGCATAAAGTCACAAGGAAAGATCTCTAAGAAAATGGTCTGAAAGGCTTTATCTATATTACAAAACCTCATGGAATAGAGAGGTCTGGGGAGTCAGGAGCCAGGGGCAGCGGCCAGGAGCCAGCTCTGTCCAGCCTTGCTTGTAAGGATCCTGTTGGACTCTGCCTATTTCTCCTAAGTTTCTGCCTGTAAGTCAGCTTTCTGGAGTCAAATCCTGTCTGCCTAAGACATCGTCTCTGCCTGTGGGTGCAGACTTGGTCAGCATACAGAACAGGATGAAATTGTTGGGAAGTCAGTGCTCTAAGAACCAGTAGCAGTAAGTGGCTGGATGACACTCCAATTGGCCCTTTGGTGGAATATGCACCCACACATATGCTTAAATACATTGTCTCATCTCAGGTTGTCTTCAAATTCACCGTGCAGCTAAGGATGACATTGAATTTCTAGTTCCCCTTGAATCTACTTCCTGAGTGCTGGGATCATAGGTGTGTACCACCATACCCAGTTTATGTAATGCTGGGATTCAAACCTAGAGCTATGTCTCCAGTGTCTGGGAGAAATACTTCTGTGTAGTCTCTCAACATTCCATCATTCCTACATTGCATCAAAAGCCTTGTCTCATGGGCTGCTTATAGGAAGATCCTAACCAAGATACTAATTTGACAAGTAGTACCAACCAATCCTGCTGTTTGTATATAGTGTATTAGATTTAATAATTCATATACGTTAACTTACTCAAGTCTCGTAATACATGTAGGAGTAGGCATGTTTGTTCCCATTGACTCAAGAAGAAATTGAAGTCTTTGAAAAGGCAAGACACTTACTCTATTCAGGTTGGTGGTACATGTTAGGCTTTATACATTCCCAGTTTCTTACCCAAACCCTCTTAGGTCCAGGGGATACAGAAGTAACATAAATTTACCAGGCAGTACTATTTTAAAGGGGTCTCATATAGCTCAGACTGAACTCAAACTCACTGTGTAGCCAATGATAACCTTAGGTTTCTGATCCTCCTGCTTCCACCTTCTCAGTGAAATGCCAAAATGACAGACCTGAATTACACACTCAGTCATGAGGTGCTGAGGTTTCAAATTCAGGGCTTTGTGTATTCTAGGCAAGCCTTCTACCAACTCAGCTATCCCAGGCCATTTTTATCCCTTTCTTACCTTGTTGACAGTGTCCAGGACAGAGATGTGTATATTGTAGCTACCATCCTAAACTAGCAAACCTGGCAGGGTTTGTTCTTATTGGTTGTTATCCTCACGGAGCCTGAAACACAGTTTAGAATTGGCATTAGTTGTCCCAGCTGTGTTTGCAGAAATAATAGTGAAATAATGTCCTACTTATGCGTGGGCAAGAGTAATATCTACCATTTACTCCAGCCTCATTGATGGCATGCTGATGAAATTACCAGAAGTGAACATTCTCATCTGTACCTCTCATTACTGGGGAAGGAAATTCAAGCAGTTCTCAATATATGTTGCTTTTTAATATGACACACACACACACACACACACACACACCATTTTCCTTGTTACTGGATATATGCAATCTGTCTAACAGAGTAGGTTACATTTCTTATTCTCTCCCTTTTATTCCTTTTCCATCCATATGCCAGAGAGGAGTCTTAATCACTGAAGGACCATTTGTATAATAAAAGTGATCTATGGGGCTCCATCAGCATGCAGCATGAATAAACGACCAGCACCCTTTTAACGCATTGCTCCAGAAACAAGTTTCAATTTGCACAGAAGTTTCAATAGATTGTCCTGTGTCTCTGAAGACCCACAGATGCCTCGTGGGACACATCGCATTGCATCCGTTTAGAGAGAATTTTGTTTATGAGTAATGTATTCTCTGCACTTTTCTCCTCTCTGTTAGTACTTGATGACATTAAATAATACAATCATGCTGTTTCTCTTCTCCTTTTATAAACAATGCCCAGTGTGAATCTCAGTCTAAAGTTTTCAGAGGTTTTCAAAATTCAGCGTCAATGTATCAGTTGTGAATTCAAAGGCACAGCAAATGTGAGCTCATACTATAGCTTTAGCTTATGTAGTTATTAACATTGTACCCATTGTGCTGATAAGTAAAATGAGGTTTGGAGAGGGTCAATGCTTCTCTAAGGGTCAAAAACTCATTGCTGTGTTTAAATGATAGCCACAAGATTTGACTTTTATACATTTCCAGTCACTCCTATTTCAATTTGCCCTGCTGGGTTATCTCTGAAGGGTGGCAGAAGCACTTCATACTTTCCAGTATGTGTTTGAGAATTTTTCACTTTACTTCCCTTGAAATAACAGGAATACCAATTAACTGTGCTAGCTCAACCAACAGTAAGCAGCTCAGTGACATCCATTTGTCTTATGTTCTCTTGTCTTGGGGGTTGAGAAGAGCTTGGGAAAGCTTTGCCTGTGTACGCTGATGCTCACTTCTAGATTTGCTGTGCTCTGTTATCATGGATGAAAGGCGTGCTCAACATGAATTAATTATCGTGGGCTGCAGAAATAGGCA